>NC_136412.1:82013780-82101280 GCF_051521515.1 Lactuca serriola
ATCACACAAAAAAAAAACCCTACAACAAAACTCATAATTTTTTTATTAGCTTTCGAAAAAAACCAATGTACCAAAACGAAAAAAAAAAACCCCATAACCCCTTGGTGTTCTCAGATATTCGGACAAGAAGTATGAAAGGAATCAATATAGTGATAATTTGATTCTACGATGTCTTAGTAAATAGCACAGAATATAGAATTTATTTCCTCGTCTTCTAAAAGAGAAAAGAAAAAAAAAGTAGAAGCTACAACACGTAAACTAAAAAATCCATTTGTAAGGAATACGTTATTAAAAAAAACAAGTTTTGGCGAACGACCGGTATTGAACTCACGCATGGTGGATTCACAATCCATTACTATTACCTATTATTATCTAGTATTTCTATATTTTTTCCGTTAACATGTAAAAAAGAGCATATTATTTCTATTTTATTTCTAAAATAAAAGTAATAAATAATAAAAAATTTCATTTTTATCTATTTTAGATTGAAACTCAACTGGAACTCAAACTTCATAAAACGTTGGGATAAATTATATATAAACTTCAAAATTAATTTTAGGATAAAACATGAAAATCGAACCTTTTTATATTTAATGAAACTACAGAAGACAACTACTACTAAATAAAAAAAAAATGGGTAATGGCTATACATGTCAATAAATTACACTTCGAGTGCAATTACAAAAGTCAAAAGTGGTATTTTTCCTATATTGAATGTATAAAAATATAATTAATTGTACTAATAAATTCCATTAATGCTCGTCGAGAATATCTTTCTTATTTAGTTAATTAATAATTCATATTCATAAAAAAATTACAAGTTCGACCAAGTTCCCTTCCTAGTCCATATACCTGGAAATGAACTATTTCGACCATGTACATAGAATCCATCCGGTTTTACTAACCAGTAACATCTTTGAATTGAAAAAATTACTTCGTTAAAACAACTGCTTACTATGTCATAATTAAAAATGCTAACACTCCCATACTTTGATCCCCACCAAAATTCTCCCTTATAATATGTGCCGACTCGCACACCAAACTTCCAGTCAAACACTTCATTTGGAGCAAGTGTGTGATTTCCAAGATCTCCAGCATCTTTGCCGACGACATGGACTACAATATTATCTTCAAGGCTATTGGTGATATACGTCCTCATGAGAAAAATATAATTGGGTGTTGAAGCCATACAAAATGATAGCATTGTGAGAATGAAAACTATACGAATGATGAAAAACATGTTTGGTTTGTTTGAAGTATTATTTTGAACTTCTCAATTCTTATATATATATATATATATATATATATATATATATATATATATATATATATATATATATATATTTATATATATAATTTTTTATTCCATTTCTATAGATATCCACATTGATATATAAAAAAATTAAAAAAAAGCTAATTTCATGTTGTCATTTTCAATACTTAAGTTTATTTTTTATCCAAAACACTATATATAGCAAGATTCTTAAGTTTTTTTTTTTTATCTATTAAAGTTCAACATAAACTACAACAACCACAACAACAACAACAACAACAACAATAATAATAATAATAATAATAATAATAAATTATACGTTGATTTACTCAGATTCACACTATGAATTTAATTTGAACCGTAAATAATTTAGTATTTACTTTTATACATTCATGATGCCATTTTAAATTTTTACTTCAATACTATGACCATTCATAAATTACTTTAGTGAAATTTACATATGAATAAAAATATATTTTCTTGTAATTTTATAATATTTTGACATTTTATATAATTATTAATTTGTTTTATAAAATTCAAAAGTCAATATACGCTTAGAATAACCAAAATTTTGAAAAAAAAATGTTTTTTGCGATCAATATATATATATATATATATATATATATATATATATATATACAAAATACCATAATATATGAATTTTGTTATATCAATTAATTTTTTTTCAATAAAAGCTATACGCTATCTTTTCAAAAAAAAAAGTTGGTTTATTTGAAAAAAAAATAGTTCATTTTTTATATATCAATATTGATCTTCACATAAAGATGATAAAAACATCATGAGCAACAGTATATTTAAGTTTTTTTAGCGAAAAAAAAAACGCATTAAAACTACCACTAAAAAAGTGAGTTTTTCATTATTTATTTATTTTTATTTTCTATTTATTATTATTATTATTTTTATATATTCTAGTGCATACACATCCGATGTACCAATATATGACCCTTACTTTGGTCGTCGTAAACCTTCAACGCTTTAGATTAGTTCTTTGGTTCATTGATTTATAATGATTTTCTATTTAACTTTTTTTTTCTCTCTCTCTCTCTCTCTCTCTCTCTATATATATATATATATATATATATATATATATACACTTAAATAAGCATTTAGCCTTAAATGCTGAATTTTAAGAGGTACGCTTCTTAACGCAGCATTTACAATAAATTTATGCATTATAGAATAAGTAATCCAATCAAACTGAAAAGGGAAAAGCTAAGGTGGGTCTAAAGTTACAAACTTTTCCAAAACAAGAATAAATCAAAATGGATATTTCCTCACATTTAGCCGATTGAATTGGTCAATAAAAACAAGAGGTACACTCTATATTACATCTACTCTCTCATTTAAGTCAACATGATGTTGCCTTCAACCAGAATACAACAACCACCTAACCTTCTATGAAAACTCTACACATCGTCGAAGCCACCATCCCTACCGTCTGTTCCTATCAACACACCCAAGTATATACGTCCACATGAGACAAATATACTTGGGTGTTGAAGCCATACAAAATGATAATGTTGTGATAATGAAAATGGTGTGAATGATGAAAAACATGGTTGGTTTGTTGGAAGTATTATTTTGACTTTCTCAAATCATATATATATATATATATATATATATATATATATATATATATATATATATATATATATATATATCAAAGCTCATAATTTTTGTCATATTTCGAAAAAAACGAATATAACACACAAGAAAAAACCCCACAACAAAACTCGTAATTTTTTTATCAGCTTTCGAAAAAAACCAATGTACCAAAACGAAAAAAAAACCCCATAACCCACTGGTGTTCTTACACATTCGGACAAGAAGTAGGAAAAGAAGCAATATAGTGATAATTTGATTCTATGATGTCTTAGTAAATAGTACAAAATATATAATTTATTTCCTCTGCTAAAAGAAATATGAAAAAAAAAAGTAGAAGCTAAACTAAAATATCCATTTGTAGCGAATACGTTATTAAAAAAAATAATTTTTGGCGAACGACCGGTATTGAACTCACGCGTGGTGGATTCACATTCCATTACTATTACCTATTCTTATCTAGTATTTCTATATTTTTTCCATTAACATTTAAAAAAGAGCATATTATTTCTATTTTATTTCTAAAATAAAAGTAATAAATAATAAAAAATTTCATTTTTATCTATTTTAGATTGAAACTCAACTGGAACTCAAACTTCATAAAACGTTGGGATAAATGATATATAAACTTCAAAATTAATTTTAGGATAAAACATGAAAATCGAACCTTTTTATATTTAATGAAACTACAGAAGACAACTACTACTAAATAAAAAAATGGGTAATGGCTATACATGTCAATAAATTACACTTCGAGTGCAATTACAAAAGTCAAAAGTGGTATTTTTCCTATATTGAATGTATAAAAATATAATTAATTGTACTAATAAATTCCATTAATGCTCATCGAGAATATCTTTCTTATTTAGTTAGTTAATAATTCATATTCATAAAAAAATTACAAGTTCGACCAAGTTCCCTTCCTAGTCCATATATCTGGAAATGAACTATTACGACCATGTACATAGAATCCATCCGGTTTTACTAACCAGTAACATCTTTGAATTGAAAAAATTACTTCGTTAAAACAACTGCTTACTATGTCATAATTAAAAATGCTAACACTCCCATACTTAGATCCCCACCAAAATTCTCCCTTATAATATGTGCCGACTCGCACACCAAACTTCCAGTCAAACACTTCATTTGGAGCAAGTGTGTGATTTCCAAGATCTCCAGCATCTTTGCCGATGACATGGACTACAATATTATCTTCAAGGCTATTGGTGATATACGTCCTCATGAGAAAAATATAATTGGGTGTTGAAGCCATACAAAATGATAGCATTGTGAGAATGAAAACTATAGGAATGATGAAAAACATGTTTGGTTTATTTGAAGTATTATTTTGAACTTCTCAACTCTTATATATATATATATATATATATATATATATATATATATATATATATATATATATATAAATTTTTATTCCATTTCTATAGATATCAACATTGATATATAAAAAAAAACTTAAAAAAAATAGCTCATTTCATGTTGTCATTTTCAATACTTAAGTTTATCTTTTATCCAAAACACTATATATACCAAGATTCTTATGTTTTTTTATCTATTAAAGTTTAACAAAAACAACAACAACAACAACAACAATAATAATAATAATAATAATAATAATAATAATAATAATAATAAATTTTACCTTGATTTACTTAGATTCACACTATGATTTTAATCTGAATTGTAAATATTTCAGTATTTACTTTTATACATTCATGATGTGATTTTAAAGTTTTACTTCAATATTATGACCATTCATAAATTACTTTAGTGAAAATTACGTATGATTAAAAATATATTTTCTTGTAATTTTATAATATTTTAACATTTTAATTAATTATTAATTAGTTTTATAAAATTCAAAAGTCAATATACGCTTAGAATAACCAAAATTTTGAAAAAATAATGTTTTTCCGATCAATATATATATATATATATATATATATATATATATATATATATATATATATATATATATATATATATATATATATATATATATATATATATATATATCAATTAATCTTGTTATATCAATTAATTTTTTTTCAAAAGAAGCTATACCCTATCTTTTCCAAAAAAAAAATGAAGTTGGATTATTTGAAAAAAAAATAGTTCATTTTTTATATATCAATATTGATCTTCACATAAAGATGATAAAAAGTTATGAGCAACAGTATATTTAGGTTTTTTTAACAAAAAAAAACACGTAAAAACTACAACTAAAAAAGTGAGTTTTTTCATTATTTATTTATTTTTATTTTCTATTTATTATTTATTTATTTATTTTATATATTCTTGTGCATACACATTCAATGTACCAATATATGACCCTTACTTTGGTCGTCGTAAACCTTCAATGTTTTAGATTAGCTCTTTGGTTCATTGATTAATAATGATTTTCTATTTAACTTTTTCCATTCATATATATATATATATATATATATATATATATATATATATATATACACACACACACTAACACACACACACACACACTTTAATAAGCATTTAACCTTAAATGCTGAATTTTAAGATGTACGCTTCTTTAAGCAGCATTTACAACAAATTTATGCATTACAGAATAAGTAATCCAATCAAACTGAAAAGGGAAAAGCTAAGGCGGGTCTAAAGGTAACAAACTCTTCACAACAAGAATAAGTCAAAATGGATATTTCCTCACATTCAGCCGATTGAATTGGTCAATAAAAACAAGAGGTACACTCTATATTACATCTCCTCTCTCATTTTAGTCAACATGATGTTGCCTTCAACCATAATACAACCACCACCTAACCTTCTATGAAAATTCTACACATTGTCAAAGCCACCATCCCTACCGTCTGTTCCTATCATCACTCTCCAAGTAAGATTTCACATAAGCTTTAAATAACTTTCTTTCTCTCCCTTTTGTCCATCTGTTTCAGTCACCATCTCGCACCACTTGAAGCTTGATGCAACTATGAATTTTGCTTTTCTATACATTATATTTTCTCCATTCTTTTGCTTTTTTAGGTATGCTCACTCATCTTTTGTGTGTTCTTGCCAGTAACCTCCTTAGATTGGTATGTTTGCTCAAAATCTAAAAGTTATGATTATTGTTAAAAATCAATTACTTTTAAATTCCTGCATATAATATGCACAATGAGAAATGCAAATCCCACATATCTTGTCAAATCGTAATTCTAGCTGAAACTGAATGACTACTTCATTTAATTTGTTGGAGACTTCTTAGAAGAAACCAAAAGTCCATTCTTCTTTCTCTAAAAAAACCTTACACGCCGGGACCTGCTACTTCACTCACATATAACCAATTGCTTCCTTCACCATCATCTGTGTAATTTAAGCTTCAACGCCATCACTGTTGTATTATGTTAGGTTTTCTACGTGATCACTAGGTTCATTTTTATTTTTTAAAAATATTTTACCATTGATTCTGGTTCTAAATTAACCCAATTTTAATTATGTTTGTATGTTTAACAGATTATCTACATCTCTTAAATTGAAATCAATAGCTTGAAGATGGTTCATGGAAAAAAATTCCATTGCAGTGCATGAATTGTTTAGCATTAGATACGCATTATGACCCGAAAACCATCTACTCTTTCTGTCACTCGATTCTCATTCCTCGATGAAGAACACCTACAAACCATGGTTTGTCTAACCCTATTTCTGCCTCTTACTGTCGCACCCCCAAACTAGACGGCGGAAACGTCCGGGGGTGGAAGACTTCATTTGTAGTATCACAACAAATGCATCATAGTAATCAAAGTACAAACAACCATTGTATTTAAAAAGTATAAATATTTACATGTGTTCAATCTTTGTATATTGACACCAAAATAGTTACAGCAAAATACAAAAGTTATGACTCAAAACGGCTCCATCTTCTCAAAAGCTCCAGGAGTACCTGTTTATTGTTTCCCTGAGAATACAAGTAATTTGAAAAGAGAGTATAACATAAAGTTGAGTGAGTGCATAAGTATTTATGTTTAAAAGTATGTTTTCTGTTCCTTGAATATGTAAACTGTTCCAGAAAATCCTATATTTTATGATGTGTATGAAAAGTAGTTTTAATCCCATCAAACCGTTATGTTTGTAAACCATTGTTCTATGTTTGTATCCTTTTGTAAAGCCTGCATAAATGAATATGCATGGCTCCACCAGCTGTTATTGTTAACTGTATCTCTATAGACTAGTACTTTGAAAATGTACTCATGTTTAGTTAAATATACACTAACGTATTGTTAATATCTTTTTAATGAGTTATTATAACCATACTATGACTGGATTGCCTAAAGCAAATGCTTTGAAGGAGTTTATACTGTTGATAACAATTATCACGCATGGCATGTATGCCCCACTGTAGCTAGCAGCCTGAGTGCGGGGTTATTAATTCCCAATATATATCTATACACACTAGTTTCGGTCCCTGGCCGGAGATTCTAATTATAATGTCAGGACTTTAACTGTGTTGTTCAGATGAATAAACATCATGAACATATTGTCTCATAAAAATCATATAAACGTTACATGTATAATGAAAATCCAATCATTCTAAAATAAATGATTGATAATATTCCCCTTGTTTTGTATACTCTAAATGTACTTGAAAGTTGTATACCCTTGTTTAGTTTTGAATCAAACCCTTGTTCTTGTACAATAGTATAAATCCATGTTCTTGTAAAATAGTGTACTCTAGTATACTGGACTCGTGAGTTAGTGTTCTTGAATCATAAATTATACCTTTTATAATTTCTATGTACTTTCTATATTGATACTAAGTGTTCATGAATGCAACCCCTTGCTCAACATGTTACAAAGGGTATTTGAATCTGAATGAAATAACCTTATATATATATATATATATATATATATATATATATATATATATATATATATATATATATATATATAATTAAAATTGAAACGACAGTCGAACAAATAACCAATACCCTAAATCCACATCCAAACAAGGAAAAAGAAATCAAGTGAGTCATCAGTCCTAAGTTTTTTAAATCTTATATATATATATATATATATATATATATATATATATATATATATATATATATATATATATATATATATATATGACGTTTGGGAAATATAAGTTTATAAAGAGTTTAACATTTTAACATGACTTGATGTCATTTTATCACAATTTGAAATCATTTGTTTGTAACACAAAATCCTTGTGTTAGACTTGTATCCCACCCCACCCCCCCCCCCTCTTAAAACAGTAAAATCTATTAAAATATGGAGGTATTAACTCACATGATAGGTGGTGATTTGGGCAGCATTTCGTTTCTTAGAAAGGAGTTTTCTTGATGTAACTGAGATTTTTTTTATGAAAAGTCGGCTTTCATGTGGGCAACGTCTCGACTGGAAAAGATATTTTTCTCGGGAATTTTGGGGCTCCGGGATTTCTTTGAGTGTTAGGGTGTTACCGGAACTTTGGGGTAGTTTAGAATGGCTAGAGAGAGTATAAGAGATGAGCGATGTTGAGAATTAGCAAAAAAATCCCAAAGGCTTCGTCTTCTATTTATAGGGTGAAAATTTGAGATTCACGTCGTAAACATGTATGGTTCACATCGTGAAATCGCTCCTGATCATCTTCTTAGCTCCGACATCTGTCTTCCTAGCCTCAGAAGGCGTCGATCAATTAGCTCACGTCGAGAACCTCTTTGTTCATGTCGTGAGCCTTGAAGTTTGTGCTCTGAACTTCATAAATTCATATCTCTCACATACGAGTTCTGTGTTTGACATTCTTTATATCCACGTGTATGTGAGATTTTACTCTACATCTTTCATTTAGACTCTGTCGGCTAGTTTTAACTTTATTTTTAATGTTATATTTTTAATAGACCGGGACAGGAAAAGTCCGCTAAATTTTCATAACTTCTTCATCCGACGCCCGTTTTCGTCTGTCTTTTTACCGTTGGATTTCCAATTAAAAGATCTCCGGTTCTTGTTTAGCTTGTTTTGGCCAAAAGTTGATCAAATTAAATTTCGAGTTTCGGGCTGTGTACTGTTGTGTCGAAACTTAGAAAAATCATAACTTCTTCATACGAAGTCAGATTTAGACGTTCTTTTTATGGACAGTCTCGGTTTAACACATGCTATAAATTCTATTTAGATAGTTAATGATAAAAAGTATTCTATTGAAAATTCACTTTTTACGCTAAATAGTTTTGTCGGTTTTGTCGCAGATCGTCGATTGGTCATAACTTCTTCATTATAACTCGGATTTTAGTGTTCTTTATATTTTTGAAAACCTTGTTACAATCTATACTACTTTATTCATCCCAATAAAGATTATTTAATACTATTACAAAGATTTGAAATAATGGATTTTTGAGGGTCGATTATGTAACTGTACATAGTATATGAAATCTTCTCTTTATTATTAGAAAAAGAACTACAAATCGATCTATACTATTACATAGATTTGAAATAATGGGTTGTTACATTATCCCCCCATTAGAAAGAATTTTTTTCCCGAAATTAAGACTATAGTGTTACAGAAAGACTGGAAAAATATATTGATATTTCTGTTGCATTTGATCCTCCTGCTCCCAAGTGAATTCAGGTCCCCGTTTTGCATTCCAACGAACCTTCACTATCGGGATACGACTTTGTTTGGTTTTCTTAACTTTCCTATCTAGAATCTCTACAGGTTCTTCCATAAAGTTAATGCTCTCGTTTAACTCGATTTCCTCGAGTGGGATCACAAGAGTCTTGTTGGATAGACACTTTTTCAGATTAGAACCGTTGAAGGTAGGATGAATGTTACTTAGTTCTTGGGGTAGTCGAAGTTTGTAATCTACAGGACCAATTCTGGAAATAATCTCATATGGTCCTATGTACCTTGGATTCAGTTTGTCATGCTTTCCAAAGCGTATCATGCCCTTCCAGGGAGAGACCTTCAACAAGACACGGTTACCAACTTGGAACTCCAAGGGTTTCCTTTTTTTGTCAGCATAGCTTTTCTGTGTATCTATGGAAGCTTTAAGTCACTCTCGAATTTGTACAATTTTCTCTGTATTTTCTCGAATAATTTTCGGACCAATGAGAGAACTGTTTGGAACTTAACCTCTAGCTAACTGCGTATCACCCACTTCATCCCATCACAGAGGTGATCTGCACTTGCGCCCATAGAGTGCTTCGAATGAAGCAACCTTTATGCTAGCGTGATAATTGTTATTGTAAGAGAACTCGACAATGGGTAAATGAGTATCCCATGCCTTCCCAAAGTCTATCACGCAGGCTCGTAACATATCTTCTAGAGTTTGAATCGTTCTCTCACTTTTTCTGTCCGTTTGTGGATGGTAGGTTGTACTCATGTGCAACCTAGTTCCCAGAGAGTTTTGTAAAGACTTCCAGAAACGAGAAGTGAATCTACTATCTTGGTCAGAAATAATAGATATTGGCATACCATGCACTCTAACTATCTCTATGATTTAGGTTCTTGTTACCTTCTCCATCTTGTCGATTTCTCTTACGGGTAAGAACTGTGCGGATTTGGTCAATCTATCGACGATTACCCAAATAGTATCATAACCACCCATTGTCTTGCATAATTTAGTTATGAAATCCATCATAATGCGCTCCCACTTCCATTCGGGGATTTCAGGTTGTTGCAATAGATCGGAAGGTTTCTGGTACTCTACCTTAACTTTGGCATAAGTAAGGCACTTGCCCACAAAGGTAGCAATATCGGCCTTCATGTTAGGCCACCAATACAGTTTCTTAAGGTCCAGATACATTTTGTTTGAATTTAGATGAATGGAGTATCGGGTTTTGTGTGCTTCATTCATAACCACGTCTCTATAACCACCAAACTTTGATCTCCAGATCTGGTTCATGAAACAATAGACTCCATCACTTCTGACTTCAAAAATTTTAACCATCCGTCTAAGTGTTTCACCTGACATGTTTTTGAGTTTTAAGGCCTCAAGTTGATCCTCTTTGATCTGCGTGGACAGATGTGAATGGATCGTCATGGTCAACGACTTTACTTGGTGTCCGGGTATTCTTTTTTGCTAAGGTCGTCGGCTACTATATTTGCTTTACCAGGGTGATAACGAATTTCACATTCGTAATCATTCAGCAGCTCCACCCACTGTCATTGCCTCATGTTCAGCTCCTCCTGGTCGAAGATATGCTGAAGACTTTTATGGTCCGTGAATATTGTGCATTTCGTGCCATAAAAGTAATGTCTCCATATCTTCAGAGCAAAAACCACGGCTCCTAATTCAAGGTCATGTGTTGTATAGTTGACCTCATGTATCTTGAGCTGTCTCGAGGTGTAGGATATAATCTTTCCTCGTTGCATAAGAACACATCGAATCCCTTGGTTAGAAGCATCACAGTACACTACAAAGTCTTATGTCCCTTCAGGAAGACACAAGATGGGTGCACTACATAGGGCTCGCTTCAGCATTTGGAACGCTGTTTCTTGTTTCTCTCCCCAACTAAATGTTACACCCCTTTATGTCAGGGTGGTAAGCGGTTTAGCAATTCAGGAGAAGTTCTGGATAAATCTGCGATAATAGCCAGCAAGACCTAAGAATTTTCGGATTTTTGTAGGTGTTTTGGTGGTGACCAGTTCTCAATTGCCTTTATTTTGGAAGGGTCCCCGTGAATTCCCTCTTGACTGACTACATGACCCAGGAAATCTACCTTCTTGATCCAAAATTCACATTTTGAGAACTTCGCATAAAGTTTCTCTGTTCTCAGGGTTTGTAACACTTGACGAAGATGTTGGCCATGCTCTTCTTTCCTTCTCGAGTAGATAAGGATGTCGTCAATGAAGACTATGATGAATTTGTCCAGGTACGGACGACACACTATGTTCATTAAGTCCATGAACACAGCAGGTGCATTCGTCAATCTGAAAGGCATCACTACAAACTCGTAATGACGATAACGAGTTCTAAATGTTGCTTTGGGAACATCATCCTCCAAAATACATAACTGATGATACTGAATCTCAAGCCTATCTTCGAGAAGTAGCTCGCACCTTGAAGTTGGTCGAACAGATCGTCGATGCGAGGTAGAGGATAACGATTCTTGATGGTAAGTTTATTAAGCTCACGATAGTCTATGCACATGCAGAATGTTCCATCCTTTTTCTTCGCGAACAAGACTGCTGCTCCCCAAGGTGAGAAACTTGGTTTTATGAAGCCCTTTCTGAGGAATTTGTTCAGCTGGCTGGACAATTCTCGCATTTCTGATGGTGGAAGACGATAAGGAGATTTGGCTATAGGAGTAGCCCCAGGGATTAAGTCGATTCTGAATTCGACTTGTCGATCAGGTGGCACTCCTGGGAGATCGTCGGGAAATATGTCAGGAAAGTTGTAGACCTCAGAATGCTCACGATGTCTTTCACTTCTTGGTTTTTTTCTATCATAGAGCTACAAAAGCACTGTACTCTTTGTGAAGATACTTTTGTGCCTTGATACAATAAATTATCTGAAGGTTCGATTCGGGTTTGTCACCATAGATGACAAGAGTTTCGTTGTTCGACAAGTTCAGGCGTACGACTCTTTCACAACATAGGATGTCAACATGGTAAGAACACAACCAATCCATACCAATAATGACGTCGAAACTTTTGATAGAGACCGCATAAGGTCTATTGGGAAGGAAAAATTATTCAAGGTAAGGGTACATCCTATGTATACATCGTTGGTGTATTCGGATTTCTCATTGGCCATTTCTACCTTGAAGGTTTCATATAGTGGTTGGGAGTTTTATTTTATTAGGTGCTCAAAATTATGGCTCACGAAGCTCTTCTCAACACCACAATCAAATAGAATGCATGCATAAGTATTGTTGAGAAGAAATGTACCCGTGACCACCGTAGGTTCTGCCACAGCTTCTTCGTGACCAATTTCCAGTATCATTCCAACTCCACCCGGCATTTCCAGCTTTCAGACACTATCTTTTAAAATGCCCCACTTCTCCGTATCCATAGCACGCTTGACCTATTCCAGCGGCAGGTACTTGGCTAATCAGTTGGGGTGGTAATTTATAGAATCTGGCAATATGCCCTTTTCTATTGCAGTTCCGACACTACATTATTTGACAATTTCCATTGTAGTGGAAATTAGACTTGTTGCATTTGGGGAGATTACGAGCATAAGGCTTAGCTGGTGTGGGGTTAACAGGAACAACAACAGGTATAGTAGCAGCATGGATTGTCACTAACTGTTTCTTCTACGAGGATTCCTGAGAAAATTGTCCCTTCCTTTTATCCCAGTTTCTCTTCATGCTGTTTTTGTTGTTATTATTGTTGTTGTTGTTTCCTTTGGGTTGTTCTGAAGCAGCAACCACAGAGTTTTGACGGGCTCCATGGTTGCCAGCTCTTTGGCACTATCAAAGGTGATGGGTTTTATACAAAAGAACATTCTATGTGCTCATGCAAACCCTAAAGCTTGGATCTAGGTTTCTCTATTGTACATTCAATTCATCCAAAACTTAAGAACCCTAGATCTAGCATACATATTTCGAGATTGTCATATAAGAACAGATGTAGATGATTACCATTTCAAGAATGGCTTGAATCTCTTCAAGAATGTTTGAATCTTCTTTCCTTGGAACTTAGAGTCACAAATGTCACTCCTCTAATGGTTTACAAACACCACAAGAAAGAGGATGATATTGGAAAGAGGGGAGGAGCACCAAAAATATCTAAGATCTGCTAGAGTGTCCTTAGCCAAGTTTTTCGGAGACCTAGGGGTCTATTTATACTTGTGTGGGCTGCTAGGGTTTCAGGAGAAACCCTAATTCTCTACTTTAGCCTTAAGTAACCCATGGAACCTTTCTAGAAGTCACTTGGACGAAAATCATATGGGCTTCCCATAGATTTTGTCCAATCTCCTTCCCTTTAGGAATCGATAGTCCACAATGTAGTTATCTTATAATTACAATATTAGTCCCCCAAGTTTAATTAATCTCTTTTGGCCATAGAATTAATTTCTTAATCAATTCTTGTCTAATATTAATTAAACTATATGAATTTTCTTTTAATATATTATTCATATAATATATTAATAAACCATAATAACCTCTTTCTTCATAAATCATCCTATCAAGTTGCTTTGGTGAAGGTGTGACAACCCGAAATTTCCATTCTAATCAAACCATTTCAATCCAATAGTAGTAGAGCAGTTACAGTGAAAATTCAGACTTATGGAATAAGTTTGGCAGTTTTCAGGGTTTTACACCTAAAGAGATATTAGGAGAGTGGTTGCACTAGGATTAGGTGCAACACTGTAATTCCATTACCCTAGATCATTAGAATCCATTCCGAGAATAGAAATATTTTCTGCCAAAAATCTCAGGACTATAAATAGAATACTGAACCAAATTGGTTGATTAGTTGAATTCCAATTAGAGAAAAGCCAATTTCTCTCTCACGGATCTTCGGGTTTTTATCCCAGATTGTGAGTATACTTCTCTAGTTGTTTTATACTACTTGTTTTAAGCTTATTAACATAGTTTGTATGTCAAAAACATGAGATCTGGGAGTTTACCGCCCAAGAATGTTCTTGGGGAGAAAACTCCAAAATCAAGCCTAAAGGCCATCTAGTCCCATTTCCGTGTTAGGCATCTAGTTAAGGACTTTATGTATGAGCATTAGAGTCTAGAAACAAATCAAAACCATTTAGTTTTAGGAGTTTACGGCCAAGGAACATCTCTTGGGCCGTAAACTCCAAGTGAAGGCACAAATGAGTGCCTAATGTTCCCTTAGCCTTAAAGCAAAAACCTAGAAGCCTTAAACTCATGATTTATGCCATCAAAACCATTAGAAATCATTTCTAGAAAGGAGTTTATGGCCAAGAAGCTCCTTAGGCCGTAAACTCCAAGTTTAAGTGCCAAAATCCTTTCAAACACTTCCTAAGGCTTAAGATTTAATTAGGACAAGTACCCTTAAGTGTTTATAGTCTAGCAAACACAAGAAATCACAAGGAAAAAGGAGTTTATGGCCAATACAAACTCTTGGGCCGTAAACACCATTAAAGGGGTCAAAGGACACCCTAACACCTTCCTTAAGCCAAGAGACAATTAGGGCATGTACCTAGATGGGTTATGGACTAGCTAAAACATTTAGAACCCCATGTGTGAGGGAGTTTATGGCCCAAAAGGTTCGAAGGCCGTAAACTCCATAAAATGGTACCATTTAGTGCCATAAACCCTCTTAAAGCCAAGTATTAAAGCCTAGAATTGTTCCTAGTTGTTATAGAGACTTGAAAGCAACATAATCACCCTCCCAAGGGAGTTTACGGCCGTAAACTCCAAGGGAAAAGGGTCTTTGGGCCGTAAACTCCCCATAGGAGTCAATATGGTACCTTAAACACTTGTTAATCCTAGAAACAATTCCCCTCTAGAGTTGTAGAAATTCTATGCACCATTTCATGACTTGGTTGAGAGTTTACGGCCAGGAGCTTACTCCCCTGGGCCGTAAACTCCAATGAAAATGGTCATTTGACCTTAAACTTCCATTAGGGGCATTGCACTCCTTTGTTGCAACCCATTAGCCTCCTAGCACTTGACCAAAAGCATTGTCCTCGCGTTAAATGTTATACTTGTATAGTTAGTGATTTTATATACATATGTCTTCATATGTAATTAGGATCATTGTGTGTGTCTAAGTCTTCACTTGACACCAAGCACTTGTCCGATCCTTCCGTACGATAACAGCCCGTTCAATTCCAGTCACTTACTGCAAGTGAGTTCATACCCCTTAACTAATGTTTTAAACTATTTTAAATGTTTTATGGGGGGGGGGGGGGGGATACAAGTAGAATCATGCTACTTATTATGTCAATCAGATGTGATTAGTAAGTAGGATTATATTACTTATTACATCAATCACATGTGATTAATATACAACATTCAAAAGATTTGGCTACTCACTAGCCGTTTTACCCAAAAGGTTTCCTTCAAATGATTTTTATAAACATTTTATATGTTTTAAACTACTTATTACATTGTACATCTTACTCTGTACATTGCCTTTCAAACTTATTTACAACTGTGTTTCAAACAATGTTTTCCTTATACTCAAAACTGTTTTTATCATACTTATGCCTTCAAATTGTTTTATAGATTGACATCAAGTCAATCTTTTCTTAAAAGAATATTTATATTTCAAATGTCTTACAAAACTTATTTATGCATTTATATTATAAATTACATGCCTCTATATGTATAGTTATATAAGAAATGTTTAAAAGACTTAGGAAGGCTATCCACCCTATTTCCTTTTCGCGCCTTGAGATGTGGTCTGGTGGGATATCGGATACTCGTCCGAAGGTCGTTTAAATATTAGTTATATATCATGTGTAGCAAGGGTATACATCCATGTCCATACGTACCACTTAGATTACTAGTAAGCTACCATGTGGGTAGTTCAGGAAGATACTAGAACCATTACTAGAACGCGATATCATACAATGAGTCAGTTCATTCATGAGTCAATACTTTCTAGAACATTACTGTACATTACATATACGACTATACTAGGATGAGAACATATACAACTATACTAGGACAAGAACATATACAACTATACTAGAACGATTACATTACTATACTTGCTAGATAGAGAGAACACACATTACAGCTAGCACACGTAGAACCTTACAGTACTCCACTATAATATTTACATGATCATACTTATAGGAGTACTTTTGCATAGATATATTAGGAGGAGTCCTATTACATTTTTTCATGTATCGACTCTGTTATCAAATCCTCATTCTTACCTTTACCCTGTGATAAAATCACATATTCGACGAGATAGAATGGATTTATTATCCTAGTACCAAAGGATACGATTGTGGGATTGACCATTCCTAGAATCTATGTTAGCTACAGAGGTAAAAGCACATCCACGGATGTCAAACGGTTGGTACCATTACAGGTATACGATTAAGGGATTAACTATTCCTATACCCATCTGTTAGCAACAGAGGTAAGAGTACGTCTACGGATGGCTTAAAGTTAACAAGGTTAGTTACCCTAGTACCAAAGGGTAGTATTCAGGTTAGTTATATTATTACCTTTATTTTGTGACTCATTCACATAACCAATGAGGTGAATTATTTTTAGGTATCCTAGTACTAAAGGATACAATTTCTTATAATGATAATAATAGTAACACAGTTAGGTCTTGGTAGAAGATTACAATGAGAACAGTTAAGTCTTGGTAGAAGACTCCTTTTATTACTAATAGGAATCATAGGGATTTCTAGGGTTTTTCAAACATTTACAGTTGATCTACAAACATTTTCATACTTATATGAGCTTTCTTTCAAAACAATGTCAAGTCTTAAAAATTATAAGTTTTACAAATTAAGACACATTAATACTTATGATCTCACCAGCTTCAAAGCTGATACTCGCTTTCAAAATTACTTGTATCCTCAGGTCATCATAGACAGGTACCATTGCAAGGAGAAAGGAAGATGGAGCTTGTTCAAGACTTATCTTTCATTTTGATTTATGCTTTAGTGTTTATCAAAATTTGACAGAATACAATTGTATAATAATTATTTTATTAATGCAATGGATGATGTTGTTGCTTGTTTACTACTTTACATTGTTGTTGATATTATACATGACGTCCTCGGCCCCAGAACGTTTCCGCCGTTCTTGGTTTTGGGGTGTGACAGATTGGTATCAGAGCATTGTTTATAGTGAATTAAGTATATCAACCCATAAAAGATATACTAACTATAAATACATAAGGGATTAAAAATACTCTGACCAAGAGTTTATACTTTAAATAATAAAATATTTAAGTAAGTATACGTGCTGCATTCATACTAAAATCAGTGTCACTAGGACCGTACAAGAGAATTACGATTGTTGGACAACACAAGTGGACTTAGAGACATATGGTCAAAACTGGGAAGATATAGCCTAATCACCTATATTATCCGAGAGTTGACTAGCATGTGCCTAAGTTTAAGTGTGTGGTTGCAACAATGCTAAAATCTTACCAACCCTACCATAATGAGAACAATAGAACATAACATTAAAATTTAAATACTATAGGAGTATTTGGTGTTACTATAAGTACTTTATACTTGAGAATTAAAACAGGATCTTCATTATCAAGTTGATAGTTGCTAAGTGGATACACTAAGGCTATATGTGATTAGGATGTTATAGACTTAGAACCTGTGATAATTTTGCCTTACCCCTATTCTGTGTGAATTTGGAATTAAGGTCACTTATTCGAAGGTCTATCCTGTTTAGATTACACATAGCTGGTATGCACTTCACAAATAGCGATATAACTAATGAAGGTTTTCTAAATAATTATCTAGATAGTTCGTCTAATAATTATCCTCTTACCCTAAATTCTCGCATAGAAATCATAGCTGGACTCCATCCCCTTGACAACCAGAATCTTCCGAATGAAGTCATAGCTGGTTGGTTTGGAGAAGAACCAGAAAATGATCATCTTATCCCCTTGGATGATCATCGTGATGAAGACTTTTCGTATGATGCTAACTCCGAACCAGAGGTTGAGAACCTACCACAAGCAGCTCCTTTCCAATTCCTAACCCTCGTCCGGCTTTTCATGGCCAGTCCCTGAGTGAGTGGAATGCTTGGAAACAGGGAGCCAAGGACAAGATCAGTCTATGCTATTTGATGGCGACCGAAGCTTTTACGTCTCGAGCAATGAGGGCTTAGCAGATATACTCTTGCCAATCTTGGTCCGCAGAGAGGCCCGAAATGAGATTCAAGACAGGACAACCCTACATCAGGTCTCAGAAATAGTCGCCTATGCTAGAATGCATGCACTCCACACCATTCATCTAGAAGATGCTCTCGAGAGATCAGAGAGAAACCATGACACCCTGCTGCAAGCACTGGCTGAATCACGAGCCGAAGTCTTAGAACTCCGAGTACGCCCGATGGTGTTCGAAAGACACCCGTCTGACCTGGAGCGTCAATTGGCTGAACTGAGAGTTCACCAGAGGGATGACCGTCGCCAGTAGTAGACGCTTTACTTTATTTCCCTTATAAAAAGAAATCGTGTTTTCTGTCTATGCCCAATGTGGCATTTTCTATGAAATTATCTTGTACCGTAAGTACTTTAGTTAGGTCTTTATGCTGTCAGGAACAATCTTCTGTGGATATGATGTAAGACCTTTACAAAGTCATTTTCCCCTGAATCTTTATGTCGTGAATATCAAAGATATTGACAGCCGGCTAACTTCTGTGTCATTCTTCATTCAAGTACTCTTATCATTCTTTCATTAGAATCTATCTGAATCATGCTTTAGTCAAGTCATTGGACTATAGTGATTTATCTCCGGAGACATTTCCAAGTCTCTTTCAGTGGTTGGATCCTGTTATTCACCAACCCATGATACCTCAACTTGAACAACCAACGTCTTGAGACCATTCTACTAACATACTTCCATTCCGTACTAGGACTGCATCATAGGGATGTAGGTCAAACCTTCGCGAACATACTTTCATTCTTTACTAGGACTGCATCATAGGGATGTAGGTTAAACTCACGAGAACATACTTCTATTCTTTCTTAAGCAGTCAAATTAAGTCTGAGTTCAACCATGCTCGCTTACAAATTCATTTTCCTTCCGTGAAACAGAATCATGTCGCCAAAGAAATACGAGCAACCCATCAACCAAGCACCAACCCTCCAGATTGATACAGCTACCGTTCAAGCTGCAGTCTCGGCTGCCATGTCAGCTTTTCTGATGCACCTTAACGCTAACAATGCGAATGTTAGCGGGATTATTAACAACAATTCCAATCCAAGTAACAATCAAACACCGCAACGAGCATCAAACTACCACGACACCCCGAGTTCCGAGACGAAGAGTAACAAACGGAAGTTTTGGGATAGAAAGAAGGACAAATCGCGTAAAGGAACGAACAAGAAACAACCTCGGGTAACGACCTTCATAACTACGACATATGTACCTCCTACTACCATCCCTTCGGAAATACCAGTTGTCCCTAACCCAGCCCGACAATATGCTGGAAATCTCCCAAATTGCGTCAAATGTAATTATCACCATCTTGGACCTTGTCGGGGGAAGCAGTGCTCAAACTGCAACAAAAAGAGGCACACCAAACGTTACCGCAAGAGTCTATCAAAACCGATCAACAACTCGCCCAACGCCGATGGAAACCAGACTTGCTATCACTATGGTGAGTTTGGGCACTATAAAAGAGATTGCCCGAAAAAGGAAAGAACCTACGTCCCCATAACTCCTACTCGACGTTTCACTTCCACCACCAATGTGGGTACTATCCATATATGTCACCAATGCGGTGAAATTGGACACCTCCAGAAGGATTGCCCGATAACGCAGAACTCTGGTGCAGACGGGAAGATTCTTAGGATCACAGCTGCAGGAGAGCCTGCTTTGGAACCACGTTAATGTAATTAAGGCGTTTCGTTGTAACAGACTTATAAACTATCTAGAACTGGTGCAACTAGAGTCTTACCTTTTGCGAGATCCTGTCTGTATAGGAATTCTTGTGCTGCATATACTTGTCTTTTGTAGTATATCTTATTCACAGCAATAGCCTTGTGGTAAATCTAAAGTACTGTAACTCTTGTTCATGGTTGCACGGTTGTGTTTAGTCTGTAAATGTCTTATGTTCAAATCTAATGTCTTTAAGATTCAATATGATTTCGACATTATCATACGACTCGATTTAATTTGATCCTCACAAAAACAGCTTCATGCGTACATCTCTTTCTTCTAGATCACTTTTCCAGCGAAACATCAGGACCCCGAAGTACTCATTCCAGGAGTACCTCTTAGTTATTTTTCTTTCCGAAGAAATCCCCGAAGTACCACTCGTGCAGTACGTCAAGTTCAATCCAGGAATTCATGCAGATGATCTATCACTGAGGAATGTATACATAAGAGTGTTATATAATCAAGGTTCTACAGGTTTAGAATTGATGATTTCACCTTAACTCTTTTCCTCATTGGGATTTGAGGGTAAGGAAAAATCAGTTATTCGACTACCTTTTCAATCTTAATTATATACGACTCGTATACACGAGGTTGTGATCGTGAAGCCCTGTATGAATTCTAAAATGGACTTCAGGACGGAGAACTGCCTAAGTATACGAGTAATCGCATCGTAATGCGAACAAACTTAGAACCCAGTACGACTCCCGTAAACAGATCACTCTATAGTTTTAAACACCCACGGAGATACCAGAACAGTACAAACAACTTAGCGAACTGCACGGAAATAGAATTACAAGACTAGGCTTCTCACCCTGGAGAACCCCGGTCATATTCTTCCAGAGATCGACGGATCGCATCGTATGTACCTCGGATATCGAGGACTCCGTCAAGATTTTTCATTAGGAATCATTATCTCTGCCTCGCATAGATGAAATGGTTGAGCAAACGCAAGGAAAGAATTTCATTCAAAAATGGACCTAAGATCCGAATATCACCAGTTCGATGTGTTAGGGAAGGATGTCTGGAAGACTATCTTCCGAATTCGATGCGGACACTTCGAGTCCGTAGTGATACCTTTCGGATAGGACCAGTACACCCATAGTTTTCATGAGCTAGATGAATAGGGTACGTCTTTCTTACCTGGATCAATTCGTCATTTCTCCTTGAAATGACTTACTTATCTGCCCTAATAGTAAGAAGAAAACCTATGGAAACATTACCTTCAGAGGAACTTCTCGTGAAGTTCTCTAGGCACGAGTTTTGAAATTGAAGAGTCAAATTTCTATGACACACTATTTGTAATGTGAGAAATTTTGAGCACTTCTTCAATTTGCCAGAACCGTTGAGCATTTATCAACACCAGAGACGCCGACAGTCTTTCGCCAAATTCTAGGTCTTACCGACCGCCGCTTTAGTTCATTCAGAACTCCTCGCAAGCTACAGAAACTCGTACGACTTTGACCCAGCAAGGGGTGGCCTTTGACTGGGAAGTTTCGCAAGAAAAGGAATCTTTGAGAGTCCAAGTGAGTGACCAAGTTCTTTAAGATAACTCACTCTGAGAATGGCTAAATACGCTTCGTAAAACGTGGAAAGCTAAATCCAAGTTAGACAGGACCTCCGAGATTCTTATCAGAATCGGTCCAGTGCCTCGCACAAACTAGACCTACTCTGCGAACTCAGTAACGTACTTTCTACTCTTCGCATCTCGATCGTGATACCATACCTTTTCGTTAGGACTCTTACAAGTCCACTCGTTGAGATCCTTGCCTTCGTATTAGAACCGTAATGACCCTCGACCGAGAGGTTAAGCGGACGAAGCAACGCCATCGCCAATTAGTGAAGGTTCGTTGGAATGCCAACCGAGAGCCCGATTTCACTTAAGTACGCTAGAACCAATCGATTAGGAAGTTTCCTCCTCACGACTCGATCATTCGCGCATACTTCCTTGCCTAAATTCTAACTTCGGGATGAAATTCCCTTCAACAGGGGATGATGTGACAACCCGAAATTTCCATTCTAATCAAACCATTTCAATCCAATAGTAGAAGAGCAGTTACAGTGAAACTTCAGACTTATGGAATAAGTTTGGCAGTTTTCAGGGTTTTACACCTAAAGAGATATTAGGAGAGTGGTTGCACTAGGATTAGGTGCAACACTGTAATTCCATTACCCTAGATCATTAGAATCCATTCCGAGAATAGAAATATTTTCTGCCAAAAATCTCAGGACTATAAATAGAATTCTGAACCAAATTGGTTGATTAGTTGAATTCCAATTAGAGAAAAGCCAATTTCTCTCTCACGGATCTTCGGGTTTTTATCCCAGATTGTGAGTATACTTCTCTAGTTGTTTTATACTACTTGTTTTAAGCTTATTAACATAGTTTGTATGTCAAAAACATGAGATCCGGGAGTTTACCGCCCAAGAACGTTCTTGGGGAGTAAACTCCAAAATCAAGCCTAAAGGCCATCTAGTCCCATTTCCGTGTTAGGCATCTAGTTAAGGACTTTATGTATGAGCATTAGAGGCTAGAAACAAATCAAAACCATTTAGTTTTAGGAGTTTACGGCCAAGGAACATCTCTTGGGCCGTAAACTCCAAGTGAAGGCACAAATGAGTGCCTAATGTTCCCTTAGCCTTAAAGCAAAAACCTAGAAGCCTTAAACTCATGATTGATGCCATCAAAACCATTAGAAATCATTTCTAGAAAGGAGTTTACGGCCAAGAAGCTCCTTAGGCCGTAAACTCCAAGTTTAAGTGCCAAAATCCTTTCAAACACTTCCTAAGGCTTAAGATTTAATTAGGACAAGTACCCTTAAGTGTTTATAGTCTAGAAAACACAAGAAATCACAAGGAAAATGGAGTTTATGGCCAAGACAAACTCTTGGGCCGTAAACACCATTAAAGGGGTCAAAGGACACCCTAACACCTTCCTTAAGCCAAGAGACAATTAGGGCATGTACCTAGATGGTTTATGGACTAGATAAAACATTTAGAACCCCATGTGTGAGGGATTTTATGGCCCAAAAGGTTCCAAGGCCGTAAACTCCATAAAATGGTACCATTTAGTGCCATAAACCCTCTTAAAGCCAAGTATTAAAGCCTAGAATTGTTCCTAGTTGTTATAGAGACTTGAAAGCAACATAATCACCCTCCCAAGGGAGTTTACGGCCGTAAACTCCAAGGGAAAAGGGTCTTTGGGCCGTAAACTCCCCATAGGAGTCAATATGGTACCTTAAACACTTGTTAATCCTAGAAACAATTCCCCTCTAGAGTTGTAGAAATTCTATGCACCATTTCATGACTTGGTTGAGAGTTTACGGCCAGGATCTTACTCCCCTGGGCCGTAAACTCCAATGAAAATGGTCATTTGACCTTAAACTTCCATTAGGGGCATTGCACTCCTTTGTTGCAACCCATTAGCCTCTTAGCACTTGACCAAAAGCGTTGTCCTCGCGTTAAATGTTTTACTTGTATAGTTAGTGATTAAATATCTAAATATTTATATACATATGTATTCATATGTAATTAGGATCATTTTGTGTGTCTAAGTCTTCACTTGACACCAAGCACTTGTCCGATCCTTCCGTACGATAACATCCCGTTCAATTCCAGTCACTTACTGCAGGTGACTTCATACCCCTTAACTAATGTTTTAAACTATTTTAAATGTTTTATGGGGGGGGATACAAGTAGAATCATGCTACTTATTATGTCAATCAGATGTGATTAGTAAGTAGGATTATATTACTTATTACATCAATCACATGTGATTAATATACAACATTCAAAAGATTTGCCTACTCACTAGCCGTTTTACCCAAAAGGTTTCCTTCAAATGATTTTTATAAACATTTTATATGTTTTAAACTACTTATTACATTGTACATCTTACTATGTACATTGCCTTTCAAACTTATTTACAACTGTGTTTCAAACAATGTTTTCCTTATACTCAAAACTGTTTTTATCATACTTATGCCTTCAAATTGTTTTATGGATTGACATCAAGTCAATCTTTTCTTAAAATAATATTTATATTTCAAATGTCTTACAAAACTTATTTATGCTTTTATATTATAAATTGCATGCCTCTACATGTATAGTTATATAAGAAATGTTTAAAAGACTTAGGAAGGCTATCCACCCTATTTCCTTTTCGCGCCTTGAGATGTGGTCTGGTGGGATATCGGATACTCATCCGAAGGTCATTTAAATATTAGTTATATATCATGTGTACATATAAAGTCATAAAAGGTCCTTTCAGTTCATCCTATGCCCTTGGGTAGCAAGGGTATACATCCATGTCCATACATACCACTTAGATTACTAGTAAGCTACCATGTGGGTAGTTCAGGAAGATACTAGAACCATTACTAGAACGCGATATCATACAATGAGTCAGTTCATTCATGAGTCAATACTTTCTAGAACATTACTGTACATTACATATACGACTATACTAGGATGAGAACATATACAACTATACTAGGACGAGAACATATACAACTATACTAGAACGATTACATTACTATACTTGCTAGATAGAGAGAACACACATTACAGCTAGCACACGTAGAACCTTACAATAATCCACTATAATATTTACATGATCATACTTATAGGAGTACTTTTGCATAGATATATCAGGAGGAGTCTTATTACATTTTTTCATGTATCGACTCTGTTTTCAAATCCTCATTCTTACCTTTACCCTGTGATACAATCACATATTCGACGAGATAGAATGGATTTATTATCCCAGTACCAAAGGATACGATTGTGGGATTGACCATTCCTAGAATCTCTGTTAGCTACAGAGGTAAAAGCACATCCACGGATGTCAAACGGTTGGTACCATTACAGGTATACGATTAAGGGATTAACTATTCCTATACCCAGCTGTTAGCAACAGAGGTAAGAGTACGTCTACGGATGGCTTAAAGTTAACAAGGTTAGTTACCCTAGTACCAAAGGGTAATATTCAGGTTAGTTATATTATTACCTTTATTTTGTGACTCATTCACATAACCAATGAGGTGAATTATTTTTAGGTATCCTAGTACTAAAGGATACAATTTCTTATAATGATAATAATAGTAACATAGTTAGGTCTTGGTAGAAGATTACAATGAGAACAGTTAAGTCTTGGTAGAAGACTCCTTTTATTACTAATAGGAATCATAGGGATTTCTAGGGTTTTCAAACATTTATAGTTGATCTACAAACATTTTCATACTTATATGAGCTTTCTTTCAAAACAATGTCAACTCTTAAAAATTATAAGTTTTACAAATTAAGACACATTAATACTTATGATCTCACCAGCTTCAAAGCTGATACTCGCTTTCAAAATTACTTGTATCCTCAGGTCATCATAGATAGGTACCGATGCAAGGAGAAAGGAAGATGGAGCTTGTTCAAGACTTATCTTTCCTTTTGATTTATGCTTTAGTGTTTATCAAAATTTGACAGAATACAATTGTATAATAATTATTTTATTAATGCAATGGATGATGTTGTTGCTTGTTTACTACTTTACATTGTTGTTGATATTATACATGACGTCCTTGGCCCCAGAACGTTTCCGCCGTTCTTGGTTTTCGGGTGTGACAGAAGGCAACTCAAAAGGACCATGCACAACCGGGTCAAATACTTACCAAATATAGTTACAGGCTTAGACACTAATCCAACAGTCTCCCACTTGGATACGTCTAGTAACTATAAATGAAAGTATTATCCGATTAGCAATCGTGGCTGTCAAAGATGCTGTCGAACTCTGATCTTATTAGTAACCTGTCCTTTAGATAAGGGATCAAATATTCCTCCATTCTAGACATTTTATAGACATGCGACATGGATTATAATCATTCTCTCAGTCTACGTGTTGTTTCCCGATTTCCAATTTATGACAACTGACAACAGACTACAATTGAACACATCAACTTAGTCCTGACTTGGCCAAGCGCTTAGGATGTCATCACTAAATCATCGAGGGGCCCACATATATCACTTTTATCCCACTTTGGGTAAAAGGAATAGATTAAATTTGACTCGAATGCTCTCTTGTACCTACTCATCAAATCACACACAACGACATGTTTTATAACACCAAGTTGCTGGTGCATTTACATATTATCAATATGGAACCGACTTGCAGAATACAACTCACACATCTTAGTTTCAAGAATATAAGATATTATCGTCTCACCAATCACTCTTGATAAACTCCATGAAGTGATCCAAGTGAGCGTGGGTTTAATTTAATACTCTAATCTTATAGAAGTACTCATGAACTCTGCGACAAACTTGTGCTATGTCTAAACACTTTAGTGTAGAGTCATTTTGTTGTAAAAGTCGAAGTGGCTATGTCTTTGTAATATTTGCATTTTAGTTATTTTACTAAGTCATTTTTATGCGAAGCTTAGATGTTTAGACTTAGTATATTTTTTGTACACTCAGGTTCCCTATAAATAGGGACTGAGGTTAGAAGTAGAGGAAGACTTTTTGCAACTCGAATATCCTTCTGCTTATTTTCGTGTAATCAGTCTTTCTCAATACAAGATCTGATTAATATTTACTCTTCGTGTTCTTATTACTCAATCACTCAATTCATAATTGCATTCATAATCTTGATAACAATTCTCAACAATTGGTATCAGAGCGGGATTCAAACTGCTTCGATCTGATTTTTGTGTTGGAATCATTTTGCTTTTTGAGTAGTAATTTTACTCAAAATTTTCCGCGCATTCTGGTTTTGAAAATCTATTTTGATCTTCAGATTTGAATCGATTCTGCTTTTGAATTGTTAATTCGAGTAATCGATTAGCAATTTGTGATCATTTCAGTCAATCAATTTCAAATTCATTGAGTTTTTCAAGCTTTCTGAAATTTTCGTGTTCATCAATGGCGAATTTTAACATGAACACAATGACTTCCTTCTCTCATTTACTTGGATCATCAACCAAAATTCCTGTGTTAATTTCTGAATATTATGATCAATGGGCGGACATAATGGAGGATTACCTGAATGGAATAGATGAAGAACTTTGGAACTGTATTGATGGAATAGTTCAAGCTCCTGCTAATGTTCAACCAATCGGAGCATCACCTACAACTCCTGAAGTTCTTGAAAGACAAAACTGTATGAAGAAGAATGAAAAACGATGCATGAGGGAATTAAGAGGTGCTTTACCTCCTATTGTTTACAATTACATCCATAGTTGTAAAACAGCAAAGGAAATCTGGATCACTTTGAAGGAGAAATATCAAGGAAGCGAAAAAACGAAGATCAATTAAGTGAAACAATGTCTTGTTGAACTGAAAGAATTCAGACAAAAGGAGACTGAATCTCTTGAAGCTTACTATGATCGTCTGAATGAACTGGTCTATCGTTAGAACAGGTATGGGATTACAAGGTCACTCATGGAGTACAACTTAACTTTCATCATGGGCCTTCGCAAGGAATGGCGAAGTGTGAGCATGATGATTAAGAACCAACAGAGTTTTGATACAACAAGTCTGAACGATCTATACAATCAATTGAAAACTCATGAGTGTGAAGTTTCAGAAATGTATGAAGAGTCAAAACAAAGTATTGGAGGTCCTTTGGCTCTAGTTTCAAAGGTATCAGAAGTTGATGTGAATGAAAAAGATGATTCAGATAATGAAGGATTTTTTGATGAACTCGGATGATGAAGCTGTGGCATTCTACTCAAATAATAGAGTTAAGAAATTTTTCAAGAAGCCTTTTAATCCAAAAGGAAAGGCTACTGATGCGAAGAGTGGAGTCACAAAAACTAGAGGAGAGGAGAGGAAGAAAATGGAGAAAGCTGAAGAAAAACAAGAAGATGCGAAAGAAGTGAAGAAGCTGAAAGGAGACTCATGAATTTACTGTCACTACTGTAATGGTGCGAATCACTTCGCAGCCGATTGCATGTTGCGAAAGAAAGAAGAGAAAAAGGAAAAAGTTAAAAATGAAGCGTACTATTCTGAAAATATTGAAGAGTTACGTGCTAAGACAAAAGGAGTGTCTCTGGTTGCGAAGGGTGAAACTGATGATGAAGAGAGTGGAACATATCAGATCTGGTCTTCAGGATCTGATGACGAAGAAATGAGGCATCCCACACATGGAGCCATGTTCACAAGTTTTGAAGATTACGAAGAGGAAATTTCAGGGAGGTGCTTCGTATCCAAATCCACAGACAATTCACCCATGACAACCAAGGTACGTCTTATACTTGAATCTTTTAATATTCCTTTATCTGCTTATGATGCTGAACTCACTTTATTTGATGATACTGTGGCTTATTTTGATTTTGTAATTGTGTCTGCTAGTACTGAAGCACAAAACTTAAATTTTCAACTAGGTGAGACACGAAGAGGGTTAGAAATAAAAAGGAGCAAAGTAGAAAAACTTGAATTACAGATCAAAAATGTAAATTGTGATAGGGATAATCTTACAAATGATGTTAGGTTATTGCTTGCACAAAGGAACATATATTGTAATTCTGCCAAAAGATTGTATGCAAAATTAAATGCTTTACATCATTCTTCGGATATTAGCAAAGAACAACATAGGAAACTTTTACCTTTTCTTGAATATGAACGTGAAAAAGTTGATGTTGTTTCTTATGATTGCGAAAGTACAATTGCTCAACTTGACAAAATACCTGATGATAGATATGCATATGGTATTGTCAAAATTAATGAATTCGTGAATGCTGATGAGTTGGTTGATATTGTCAATGAAAGTTTGACAAAGAGTTAACAAGTGATAATTCTAAAGAAAACTGAAAATTCAACTCTTGATTCTCAACTCAATTATGTTGATATCAATGACAATTTAGATAATGTGAGTGAGATCAGTGAAATTGAAGAAGAAGAAGAGGTTGATTGTTCTAAATTGTTAATCATTAATATCACATCTAAGATCAAAGGTAAAGAAATAATAGTTGATTCGATTGTTAAGGATGAAACTGATAAATCTTCTACTTCGCAACATTGTACCTTTGATAATGTGGAGGTTGAAAGCTGGAAAACTGATGAAAATGAGGAAAACAATGAAGGTGTGAAGGATTCACCTAAGACACCTCCAAGAGTTGTTGTGAATCAAGTGTTTGATAATACAAAAGAATTTGACAAAATTCTAAATGAAAAAGGTGCACATTATTTGGAAACCAACACAGTGGTCTATCCAAATTTTTAATGTACAGATGATGTCATTTTTCCAAATCAAGTTTTTGTCACAACCGGAAATGTTGAGAAAATTAAACCTGAATTCATCAAAATGGTTGAAAATGATAATCAAAAGTCATCAACCGCAGGGTTCTTTTCAAATCAAAATACCGAAGAAAACAATTTAACGAAAAATTCTTATGTTTTTCAAGAGAAAAAGTCATCACAAAAATGGGTGGTTAAAGGTGAAAATGCAAACAAAGTTTTTGAAAAAGTTGAGAAATCAAAGGCTGAAGTAAAATTAAATTCTCACGAATTTAAATTGATGGTTGGAAATTATTCAACAGAAAATAATGTTTCAAAAAGAAAAGCAAGAAAAGCAATTTTTTGGCAAGTTGTGTCTAATGATAAGCCAAAAGTTGAAAAAGAACAAATTTTGAAACCAAACTCATCAAAATTTCAAAGCAAAAACAAACAAACAGATAAAAGTTTTCACAGACCAATAACAACTGTTGATAAAATTCCATTTGTTCGCAAATATGACAACAATCGAACATTTGAGACTTCGCAAAAATTTGTGAATAATCAAAATGTAATGCCCCGTCTCTGGTATGTTGCTTCTGTGGCATTTATTTAGAAGTTTTATTGAGGAACTCGGTGAGTCTATGGCCTGAATCGTCGAGTAGGGTCGAGTTTTTGTGCACGTGTTTGTCGGCGACTCGGCGAGTCTGCCTGCCTGGAAGAAACCCTAAATCCCCGGGTTGCTCACTATTTAAGCCATGCTATGTGCCCCTAATCAATCCCTTGATTGATTTAAGTGTTTTTGTGTGGATTTTGAAGGCTTGAAGAGGAAGAAGAAGAAAGGAACAAGGAGAAGAGGTGTAGAGCAAAGATCCAAGGGCAAAATCAGAGTTCATTGAGGTATTTCTCGGATTCCTTCTGTTTTATGCTTTAAACCCCCATTAGAACACTTCTAGGGCTAGTTTGAGGTATTTTGCAAACCTTATAGTTGTATGGATGCCTTAATAGGTCGAGATATCCCTAGATCTGTTCATTTAGAAGTTGTAGAGCCCGGATCTATTGCCTTTTTGAAGATGCTTTGCATGAGAACCCTAGATCTAGCCTTTACTATGTTTTTTGAGCCATTTTATCTTCATGGAGCATATGGGCACGTAAATATAGAATCTTTACATGCTAATCGAGTTAAGGGAGCCTAGATCTATAAGTTTTATACACTGGATTCAAGCAGAATCGAGTTTAGAGTTGCTGCATGCAAGCGACTCAGCGAGTCGGAAGAACGACTCGGCGAGTCGAGTCGCGAGTCCCCAATTTTCCCTTTTTGAGTGATGCCGATTGGGGACCAGTGAGTAGTAGAGTGGACTCAGCGAGTTAAAGGTCAGACTCAGTAATGCAGGGACTCGACGAGTTGTTCATACAACTCGGCGAGTCCAAGGCAATCTTCTTAGCTCGAAGAACAACTCGTCGAGTTGTTCATACGACTCGGCGAGTCGGATGCAGATTGCCTGACTTTTAGATTTGAAAGGGAACTCGTCGAGTTGATGCCATACTCGACGAGTAGCAGCGAGTAGGGTTGAGTAGTGAGAATAGGGACTCGGCGAGTTGGCGGCCCAACTCGGCGAGTCAGGTCAACTGTAGGTTGACTTTGACTGGGAGGGTTGACTTTGACCAGGGGTAAAAGAGTCATTTTACCCCAATACAGTGATTAGTGTTTGATTGGGTGTGTTTATGGAATTGTAGCCGGGGAGATACCGGAGTAGCAGCAGACAGCTTCTAGAGCCATACACACAGCAACCAGTTCACGAGGTGAGTTTCCTTCCAGTAGGAACGGGTCTAAGGCCACAATGCCGGGCCGTTTAGTTAGTAGCAGTCCCGGACTTCAGTCCGAAGCAGTAGTTCAATATGCTTGAGGTCTATGTGATTCAAGCATGTTTGTGTGTTATATGTTCCGGACTTCGGTCCGATGCAGTATGCAGTATATGTGTTTACATTAGTTGATATGTGTTATGCTATGCTATGATCAGTCAGTTCCGGACTTCGGTCCGATGCAGTTAGTTCCGGACTTCGGTCCGATGCAGTCAGTTCCGGACTTCGGTCCGATGCAGGGGACAAGGTCCCAGACAGTTCCGGACTCGGTCCGATGCAGCTAATTCCAGTATGTGCTTTATATGTATTGTATGGTATGTGGTAGTTTGGGGGAGCTCACTAAGCTTCGTGCTTACAGTTTCAGTTTTGGTTTCAGGTACTTCCACAAGCAAAGGGAAGAGCTCGGGATGATGGCATCGCACAAACCACAACTATAGTTTTGTCCTGGGAGTTGATACAGTTTTTGATATGTTTGGATACAGTTGTGATACATCTTTCTCACAGTATTTTATTATGGTTTTTGAACACGCAGCATATGTTTTTTATTATGTGATACTTAGTCTCATGGTTTTGTTATAATAAGAATCGAAATTTTTTGGGTAGTATTTTTGGGTCGTTTCACAAAAATTTCGAAATGTTGGCAAATTCACGAATACTTCATCACCTTTGAACAATTCTAACAAAGCTAAAGTGAAGTTTTCAGCAAAACAACCAAATTTTCCAAATCCTTCAAATTCACAACCAACCAAAGTTTCGTATTCAAAAGGAAAATCTGATGTAAGTACAATAAATCGTTGGCTTGAAGGGAAAGGTAGACAATATCAAAGTGGGAAGTTTTCAGAACAACAAATAAAAACTGCATTTGACAAGTTCGCAAATAGCTCTTCTACTGCTAGTTCACCATCTCATAATTCGCAAATTCCGGTTCAAAAATGGAAACCTGTTAACAAAGCTACGAATGTTGTGAAGGATGAGATTACAGTCAATGGAAATCCAAAACTATTGAATGACTATATTTCAATATTAAGATCTGATGATGTTGATATAATGGATTCTGTCACAAACAAAGTGAAAACATGGTTTTCAAATTCAAAGAATTTGTTTCATTCTACTAATGATGGATCCAAAATGTCTTGGGTTCCTAAATTTTTTCAATAAATGCAGGTGATGTGTGACGAGCAGTACGATGCGAAATGGTATACTGATAGTGGTTGCTCTTGTCATATGACTGGAAGGAAGGAGAACTTGCGAGATTATAGAAGCTTGTAAAATGCAGGAGTAGTCATGTTCGTAAATAACCACAAATGTCAAGTGAAAGGTTATGGGAAAGTCACAAATGGACAATTCACTGTAAACAGAGTTGCTTATGTTGAAGGTCTTCAACATAATTTGATTAGTGTTTCGCAACTTGTTGTGGGTATTGGTAATCAAGTTATGTTCAATGAAGAAGGAAGTGTCATTTCAAATGCGAAGACAAATGAAGTACTTCTCAAATAAAAAAGATATGGTGATATGTTTACGTTAGAAATCAAACCATCATGGGCAAACCGGCTGTATGTTTACTATCAAAAGCTTCTAATGATGTTAGTTGGCTTTGGCATCGCAGATTGTGACATTTGAACTTTCGCAACATTAACAAACTTGTCATTGAAGATTTAGTTCGAGGTTTACCTATATTAAAATTTGACAATGATACTTTGTGTGCAGCTTGCGAACAAGGAAAACAACATAGAAAAGGTCATCCAATTGTGATTGATTCAAAAATTGTGGAACCATTGGAACTTCTTCACATTGATCTATGTAGACCGTCGACTGTTGCTACAATCAATAAAAAGCGTTACATTTTAGTTATTGTTGATCATTTTTCTCGATTCACATGGGTATATTTTCTCAGGTTAAAATCTAAAGTTGCTCAGACAATGATTGACTTTATCAAAAATATTGAGCTTAGCCTGAAAAAGAGTGTTCGCAAAATTAAGAGTGATAATGGTTCTGAATTTAAAAATCAAACTCTTGATTCTTTTCTCACAAGCAAAGGGATTTCGCATAATTTCTCTTCACCATATACTCCTCAACAAAACGGTGTTGTTGAACGAATACATCGATCATTAAGCGAAGCAGACAGAACCATGTTAACATATGCAAATCTACCTCAATATCTTTGGGCTGAAGCAGTTTCTATTGCATGTTTTACACAGAATCGATCATTCATTCATCGTAGATTCAATGTTACTCCATACAAAATAATCAACAATAGGAAACCTAATGTCAAATTCTTTCATGTTTTTGGTTGTAGGTGTATTCTAATGAATCTCAAAGACAATTTGTCCAAGTTTCAAGCTAAAGTTGATGAAGGCATATTCTTAGGATATTTGCACAATTCAGTGGCATACAGAGTGCTCAACAAAAGAACAAGAAAAATTGAAGAAACTTTCAATTTTACATTTGATGATTACTATCTTAAACAAACGGATAGTAAATTTGAAAATAAATCAATACTTGTTGATTCAAATACTCAAATTGATAATTTTGAAATAAATGATTTTGATTATGACTTAATTTTCGGAATTCCTAACAGGGCAATTGATGTGGAAAATAATGCTCCTGATAATCAAACATCAGAATCTTCAAAACATACTGATGATTCGAAAATTACTACAATGTCAACATCTTGCGAAAGTGTGCCTGATGTTCGTATGGAGGGGGAGCATACGATCAACAATGCAGACAATCAGCCAACTTTCGAGGGGGAGAATGAAACTAGGAATCATCAAGTTGAGTGGGAGCATTCGCAAAATTAACAGGAACATCATTTTGAGGGGGAGCATCAAGATGAAATGCATGTTGAGGAAGAGAATGATACAACAGAGAAAAACAATATTGGTGAAAATGATGAATTTCATGAAATTAATGATAATTTTTCTGTTGCAGGATCTGAAAATGAAGATATGTATGAAGATGCACCATTGGAATTTGATCCTGATTTTCCACCACTTGAGAAATGGACAAAGAATCATCCCAAAGAACAAGTAATAGGAAATCCACAAGATGGTGTGTTGACAATAGCTCAGATACGTGCGAAAAATGAAATACTGAATGCTAACCATGAACTATGTATGTTTAATGTCTTTATTTCGAAAATAGAGCCAAAGACAGTGAAGGATGCTATGGAACACTCAGATTGTAATGTTGCTATGCAATATGAACTGGCTGGATTTGAACGAAACAAGGTTTGGAGATTAATTCCTAAACCTTCTGATGTTTCGATTGTCAGATTAAAATGGATTTTTAAAAATAAAACTGACAAAGATGGCAATATTATTCGAAATAAAGCTAGACTAGTGGTTAAAGGGTATTCACAACAAGAAGGAATAGACTATGAAGAAACATTTTCTCCTGTTGCAAGACTCGAAGCAGTTCGCATACTTTTAGCATGTGTAGCACACAAAGACTTTGATGTTTATCAAATGGATGTTAAGTGTGCTTTCTTAAATGGAGAACTTGAAGAAATAGTGTATGTTGAACAACAACCAGGCTTCATAAACGAGGAACATCCTAATCATGTCTACATTCTTGACAAAGATGTTCATGGGTTAAAACACGCACCAAGAGCCTGGTATGCAACTCTTACAAATTTCTTGAAACAATCTAAATTTAAACAAGGATCAGTTGACCCCACTTTGTTTCGCAATAAAATTGGGAATCATCTTATGCTTGTTCAAATTTATGTTGATGATATTATTTTTGGCTCAACTGACCCAACATTGTCAATTGAATATGAAAATCTAATGAAAAGTCAATTTGAAATGAGCATGATGGGAAACATTAATAATTTTCTTGGATTGAATATAAGATAGAACAGGGATGGAATCTTAATCAATCAAGAAAAATATACGAAGAACTTGCTTGAAAAGTTTGGAATGACAAATAGCACGTAACTAAGAGTACCAATGGCAATGGGTACAAGATTAACTCCTTCGTTAGATGCTCCTGCTATTGATTTAACATCATATCGAAGCATGATAGGGTCTTTATTGTACTTAACTGCAAGTAGACCTGATATTATGTTTTCGGTTTGTAATTGTGCTAGATATCAAGCTAATCCCAGAGAACCTCATTTGACTGCAGTGAAAAATATTTTTCGCTATCTTAAGGGTACAATTTCGTTAGGACTTTGGTATCCTTCGAAATCTGGATTTTTCATTCAAGCTTTTTCAGATTTTGATCTAGGAGGATGTACTTTGGATAGGAAAAGTACAAGTGGTGGATGTCAATTGTTGGATGGAAAGTTGGTAACTTGGCAATCAAAGAAACAAACTTGTGTTGCAATTTCAACTGTTGAGGCTGGATACATTGCTGCTGCTGCTGCTTGCACTTCGTAAATCATTTGGATTCAGAGTCAACTTCGTGATTATGCAATCAATATGAAAAAGATTCCTTTGTATTGTGATTCTCAAAGTGCAATTCACATTTGTCATAATCCAGTACAACACTCAAAGACGAAACACATAGCTCTTCAATATCATTTTATCAAAGATCATGTGGAAGATGGAAATATTGAAATTCATTTTGTTAAAACCACTGAACAACTTGCTGATATTTTTACTAAACCTCTTGATGAAAAATCATTTGTCCGAATTTTGGCAGGTTTGGGTATGATTGATGTGAATTCAGTATCGAAATTTATCAGTCAAGGATGAAATGTTTGTTCAGACGCTCTGAATCAAAATTGTTCAGAAGTTATTGTTCATTTACCGGCTTCGCATGGCTTCGCATAGCTTCACATCCACTTTTCTTCGCATTCGTCCCCATGACAACAAAGAAGTTATGGTTCATTTAAGTGGCTTCGCATGGCTTCGCATTCACTTTTCTTCGCATTCACACACATCTCAACTAAGGTTAGATTTCTGTTTGTTTTATGTTTTAAAATTTTGTTTCTTTCGAAAAACCTGAAAATAACAAAAAGATTTTATTTTGTTTAGTTTTCATTTTTGAAAAAAAAAATTAAAAATCCAAAGAGATTTGGTTTTCTTTTGTTTTTGTTTTTCGAAAAATTCAAAAATCACAAAAATATTTTTGTTCTCTTTGTTTTTAAAAACATTGTGTGTTTTGAGGATAGTCCAGAGTTAAATGCGAAGTGCTCATGCTTGTGTCTTCTGTGGGAAGGTATGATTTCTATAAACTTTGTAATAGTTAGGATGTCCCTAGAAGCATGCTGTTGCATGTTGACTCAAGCCTCATTTGACTCAATGTGTGAGAAAGGAAAGCCTTGATGAAATTATCTCATGAAAATTTCTTCCTAACAAGGCTTGTATTCGCATTAGTCAACAGAGCTACCTTACTCTTCTCATATGAGTTAAGAGTTTTTTGTTTGGTCCACAAATAACAGAGGTACATTCGATCTGTAAACCAATCTTTTTCATCCTAAAATTCTTTACACAATTCACACACAAAGACGTATGACCAAGAGGTTTCTGATCAAACCAATTGAAATTTAGACATACAAAACCTCTGTGTTTATGATCTGAAATCATGAGTCCGTGATGAAAGTGAAACCCAAAAATCTTACCATTTAAGGAATTGACGGGGAACATTGTTCCAAATATTAATGAAACTTTTGTTTCTGTCTCACAATTCGAAACTCAAAATTATAATTCAATTCGCATGCGTGGTCTTGATCAAACATTCGCAACCGAGGATGTTTGTTACCCAGCAAGATCCAGTACAATAATTTTTTTTCATATGATTTATGTGACAGTTTCATTTGCATTTCCTTGTCATGATAAATTTTTCAACAGCCAACTTGTCACTGACTACACTGGTCATACAAGTAATTTCAGTTACAATTTCTCACCTTATGTTAAGGTTGATATGTACTGAAATTTGAAACCCAACCCCAAAATTTATATTTCAAAAAGAAGCCTTTTGATACTTACCAACAAGTATTTGATTGTATTTCACGGGAAACTATACAAGCAGTTAAATATCTCTCTTGATGCTTAACGAAGCAACCTTTGCCTGGGGTTCATTTGCTTTTGTGTCAAAATTTAATTTTGACATCACAAAAATCCAATTTTTTTTATCTTGATTCTTATCTTATTTCTTTGACACACTTGCGCACACGAAATCCTTGAGCTTCTAAGTAATACCAACTTAGAATGATGATTTCAAACATCTGGCATATGACTTCGCTTATAATCCCAAAAGCGAAAGAGCCTAGCCTCCATGTGAAGGGTCATAACGGTTACAATTTGATAAAGCAGATTAGACAGGCTGTATATTCATGACGTATGGTATTCTTTCCGATTTTCAAGGAGAAGTGATTGTTACTTTTTGCACGCATGGCTACTTTTTGCAGAAAAGTCCGGTTTTCAAGGTGCCACGTCGGATCTCATTAAATGCATCCCGCTTCAAATTCAAATTGTTTCGAGTAACCTATAAAAAAGGGGGTTCAAGATTATTGTATACGGTTACGCGAACAAACTCTCAAAATTCTAAATTTCTTCAAAACTTCTTCATCTTCATCCTTTCTTTCAAACCCTAGAAATGGCAGCAACACAATCAAACACTGAAGAAGTTCTTTCCCAATCCCTGATGAAGATTCAGAGCAAAAACTATCAGGTTGATCTGAATGTCTCTTCGTATCCCGAAGGACTGAAGATGCTTATCGTTGCACTGAAAAGATCCTCTCTGGCCACTGCAATGTTCAAATCTTTTTCAGTTCCGATGACTTGGTTGTTATTGGCTGCATCTTCTGCTTCACACAACTTCACCACCGATGTCATAACCTTCAACCTCATCAACAACAAATGGGTGAAACTCACGAAGAAGATGTTCGTTGAGTTTTTGGAAATTCCCAACAACCCTCCGTTTTTCAAACCCGTTAATTCTCAAATCATCCATATGTTTAATGAAATGGGCCATCAACCAGAGCTTGAGAAGATAAGTGACTTTAGAAAGTCTGGGTTACCGTGCATATGGAATTTCTTATTTGGATTTTTTCTCCGATGCCTAACAGGAAGAACAGTTGGTCTGGATAGAGGGCGAATGGAAGTATATGCCATGGTTATGGGTTTGTACTACGATATCAGTGTCGATTATGCAACCCAGTTGTGGAAGGAATTTGTCAAGAGTCTAGAAAACACAAATTCTGAAAAAGGAATTTCGTGTGCGAGGTATTGGAGTTTGATCCTTGAAAAGGTGTATGAAAAAGAAGGGATTCCTGTCCCTGAGGATGTTGAAGTTACTGAATTCTCTTTATATCAATTTCCAAAGGTAGTGGATGATAATGCATAAATCTTTTCTCATGTTGGTCACATTCCAGATGCGATGCTTCGCAAGGTTTCTCAAACTCACAAGGTTTTGGTGAGATATTTGAAAACAGTTGATTAATCGGTGTCTACAGGAGTATTATTAGATGTGGCAGCACCGTCGAAGAAGAAAAAGCCCACAAAGAAGGATGCAAAAGGTTCCTCTTCCCAAAAAGCTCAGGATGAAGATGTGCATGTCGAAGAGACTTCGTCCAAATCAAAGAAAGAAACAATATCGTCCAAGTCGGGGGTATTGAAAAAGATTCGCAAACCCTCACCAGTTCGCAAACTTGATGCTAGTAGTTAGGGGGAAACGATGCGAAGTGGTCCAGCACCGATCTCTCCAACAAAGAAACGACAAGGAGATGAAGACGTTGCGAAGAACATGCAACGTACTTTATTGAAAAGACAAAAGCTGGTGGTTCGCAATGAATCATCTGATGAAGAGGTAGTTCCTGAGACTCCACCAATCACTACTACGGTAAATGTTTCCTTACCCATCATTTCATTTCAATCTACTTCGCAAATATCTACCACAACTCCACTCACAGAACCACTTGAAATAGTCACTACCGAATCATTTTCTGAGGAGGTACCTATTTCTGATACGGTTGTCAACGTATCTGATACGGGGGCACCTATCACAAGTGTTGATACAACAATGCCCATCAGCCTACCAAATACATTTCCCATTTCCATTATCACTGTTTATACCTCATTACCACCTTTTTCACTCCCCACACCTACCCTTACTTCATCCTCGATATTTGACCATGCTCTGAAACACCTATTCACTACTCTATTCCCTTCGCAATCACTTGAAAATCCTCAACCTACACAGCATATGTCCGTTGATGAAACGGAAGGAGGAGGTTTCGGAGGAACCTTTGAGGCGTTACAATTTGACTCTGAAGAGGAGGAAATACCGGATCACATGCTCATGTCCGATAAACAGTTCAAGATTTTGAATCGCAAGTTGAATGCGATTATTAAATCACAAGCCGACTCAGGGTCTGAATCTTCTATGTCTGGGGTAGAGGTGGAATACTTGATCAAGGAGGCTGAAAAGCATATTTTGGAAAAAGTTGATCAAGTGGACAAAAATATTGAGCTTCACATTCAAGCGTAGGGGAGTACATTTTCGGGTGTAGTAAAGGAATTAAAAGCTGTCACAAAAGAACGACATGTTCTATTTGTACAGGATGTGAAGAAGGTAAGAGAGGATGTAAATTTCAAAATTAAAGAATTGAAGAATTAGATTACGAAGGAGCTTAAGGATATTAATTCTCAACATCTTGAAGTTCAGAAGCGGGTTGATGTGGTGGCTACTGAAATCAACAATGTTGTTACTGCCCCTATTCTTGAAGCTAACCACAAAGTGACCAAAGAGAAATTTGATCAACTTCTTAAGATGGTAACTGAGCTCAAACAGGTGGTTTCGCAATCTTCACCACAACAAATCCTTACCCCTGAGTTCTTGTCTCTGAAGGTTAATACTTTAGAGCAAGCAATTCAGAAAGCTTTGGCTCCCATCGCAAATTTCACCTCTTTACTCCCAAAGAATGCCCCACCCGCTTTCACAGGGGTGCACGGGGGAGAGAAGGATAAAGAGGATGCGAAGACGGTTGGGAAAGTTATTTCGACTCAACTCAAGACAACTCTTCCTACATTCACAATGCCTGTTTCCTCGACAATTTTGACCACGAGACCAATAGCCAAAGGTATATCCATTGGGTCAAAAGAAGGAGAGAGTTCAAGTGCGAAACCTCCAACTGATGACGTGGGAAAAGGGAAGGGCATTGTATACGAAAAGTCTAAGGAGGAGAAGAAAGTCGGAGCTGAAGCAGAGATTGAGCGAATGAGGAAGGTACAGAGCATTATGAGGCTCAGGGCTGGTGATCCTCCCACAATGAACAAAGGTGATCCTGAAAAGCCTTATTCATATCAAACAATCGAATCAAAGGTTGTGGGGGTAGAGATGTATGAATTCGAGAAGAAGCCTAAGATGAGCTATGATATTGCTAATTCGGACAAATGCCAACTGGATTTTCCGATAATTGAGATGCTCTTCATAACTGCTCAATACAAGATCAATGAGAAGTTTGACAATGCTGATGATTATATACACATGACGATCAAATTTCATGTTGTATTGGCGAAGAATCCGAAGAAAGTGTGGTCTTTAATGAAAATAAAGAAAGTGCTAACCATCAAGAAAGACGCAATGTTCGAAGATATGCTACAAAATTTTCGATATTTTGTCATGCGAGCTGATGACAAACAATATGACTTCACCATTGCTGATTTTCCTATGATGAATTGCTACGATCTAATTCAAGTAGCACTGATTTTGAAGCATATGGAGGATCACAAGCTCAAGGACTCAGAGACAGAAGTTTTCAGAGTTGGCTTGGCACATATCAAAGGCTTCATTGATAGTTATTACGATTGCTTAGCATTGACTGATGAACAATTAGCCACGAGCTTGGGGAGAAAGGTGACAGTTCCCTGGGAAACCACATTGACCCAGTCAGTATTATCAAAATATGCTGATGGGGAAATTTGCTTTAAACCTTTTGGCATGGTGTTCTCAGGAAGGGATACAAAGGGCAAACCTAAGAAGTTTTTGTTCAAGGTCTCTGAGATAGAAAGATATACCTCTACGCAATATACAAACTTTATTGTTCGTATAAACAATTGCAAGAGAAACAATGAAGGAGACAAGAAGGAGCTGAAGAAGGTGATCAACTGGTATTCCGAAGTAGGAAAGGCTGTGCACTCAGCTGTTTAGAGGCTTACTATCTGAATAGCTTCGACTGTTTACAAAGGGGGAGATTGTAGAGTCATTTTGTTGTAAAAGTCGAAGTGGCTATGTCTTTGTAATATTCGCATTTTAGTTATTTTACTAAGTCATTTTTATGCGAAGCTTACATGTTTAGACTTAGTATATTTTTTGTACACTCAGGTTCCTTATAAATAGGGACTGAGGTTAGAAGTAGAGGAAGACTTTTTGCAACTCGAACATCCTTCTGCTTATTTTCGTGTAATCAGTCTTTCTCAATACAAGATCTGATTAATATTTACTCTTCGTGTTCTTATTACTCAATCACTCAATTTATAATTGCATTCATAATCTCGATAACAATTCTCAACATTTAGACAATCTACATACGGATTCATGACAGTCTTCATTCATACCTACTTCCAAAGCATGAGTGACTGTGGAGGGTTTGAATAATCTTATTATTCGAGACATCAAAACATGCAAAGTGAAACACAAGAATAATACTAATCCTATATGGTCCCAAACCTTTGAGTATAAATAAAACACATTTATTTAATCACCATATTGATTACTCGTTATTTGTTGTTTCGGGTAATCAACTACTTACTTGAATTATAACAACAGTTGTCCCATGCACCAAGCATGCACACTATGTTTACCTATGGTCCTTACTTTGTGAAATAGATCAAATGAACATATTTCCAATGATGCTCATTTCACAATTCCTAATCCTAATTAGTGTAAGAATACAAAATTCTCGCCACTACTAGAATATGTTAGATTCTAACATTTTATGCAATGGTCCTTTCGTAATGTCACAACGCCAAAATCACCAAGACTTTGCCAATGAAATTACAGGGTACTCTATTAGAAATTGTTACAAGACAATCCCACATATGTGAAGTCTTAATTTCAAAGTACATTCCTTTGAACATCCTTCTTGCATAAAAGTTTCTAATCTAGACATAAATTCTTAACGTCCAACTCCCAATAAGGAAACATTTCCATATTTCCCATATGAAAACTCATTCTATATAGAATTTTATCTATTCATAATAATGCCAATATTGTACATCCATTACTATACTTCCAACTGTCCACAAGCGACCAATCCTTGGCGAACCTTACATTGTCCTTGACAGTTGTTTAATTATTTTAGTCAAATCTGGTTCTAGTCCTTTTTCCCTCTTAATGCCCTAGGCATTTGGAAAATTTTAGAACGGTCAAATATTACAGCATATGCAATCGATCCTATACCAAAAGCGCATGGGACACGATTCATAATTTCTTACATAAAGACATGATATTGTAAGTCCCAAAGCTGCTTGTGTATCAATCAGATCCGTTTGATGGTGTGGAATCCCAATCAAACTGATGATGCTAGATCAAAATAGAAGAGAATGAGAAGAAGAATAATTTGAATCATGTATGATTTGATTAAAATCAGGTTCCTTTAGACAAGATTCACACCCTTACATACATATATGCTCCTTTCTTTCTCTCTTGGCCGTACACTCCCCACTCTTCATCAAGCACACCTCACCCCCTAGCATATATATATATATATATATATATATATATATATATATATATATATATATATATATATATATATATATATATATATATATGGGGAGAATGGGCTGTAAATGTGTTCACGGTCGTAAACAGGTTCACGGCCGTGAACTGGTTTACGGGCGTAAACATTCACTTGGCCGTAAACACTTTTCAGTCCTAGTTGTAAAATTACAATTGCATAGAAAAGCAAAGTATAAAACATAATTTAGACCCAGCAATCTCCCCCTTGGTTTATAGCTTTCTTTTCTAATTAACCCAACAACCTCCCCTAAAAAGGTAGTTGGCTTTTCTTGTCAATCTTCATTGGGAGCTAGGCTTCAGCATTAATCTTCAAATTCATCACAACTTGAAGATGAACTTGATGAATCTTCAATAAATGACTTCATCTTGAGCAGTTGGGCTTTTCTTCAAAATTTGACATTGAACGCACATTGGGTGAGGAGGCTTCTTGAAAAGATTCTTGAAAATTGGTGCTTTCAGCTTGAGAATCTTCAGAGAGAACTAATCTTCTGGATCACTTTAGATGGTACAAGTTTGCAGTAGACTGATTGAGTAGGCTTCAATGCAATCTGTCACATAATCTTCAATTGCAACTTCACCTTGCTTTTGGGGTTGAAAGATTGAATATTGAAAGAATAATCTTCATTTCTTGCTCCTTCAAATGAGAATTCTTCGATGCTCATAGATGAAGCGTTGGCTCAGAAATCTCGATACAGTCTCCCTAAGTCTCATCTACACCTGAACTCACTTTTCAAGACAAAAACAAAACTAAAAGAAAACATAGCACATAATATTTTTGGATTTTTTTATATTTTCTGAAAAAGATAAAATAGAAACAAAAAATTTTTGGATTTTTTATTTTTTTGAACAAGAAATAAAACAGAAATAACACTATTTTTGGATTTTTTTATTTTTTTGATTTTTCTGTTTGATTTTTTATTTTTTTTTAATTCTCCCCTAAATTTGTGCAAAGAGGAAAACTATGAATACATTTAATAAAAAGAAAAATATTTGGGATCATAGTTGTCAGGAAATCCAATATCGTTTATCAGTACATGCCTGCATGTCTGGATCTGGTCAATCATCGGTATTGTTATCCACTTAAGCACAAAGGATATTGACAATTTGGACAGACTATAAGTGACAAGTCATTATGATCTATATTCTTAAATCGTTATATAGCTGACGACGACCAATGATTTTGTTATCCACTTAAATTAACCAGCAAGATCTGCAGACAACCTATTAAATAGTTCAATTTTAGATGTACTAGAACATGTTTCCCACTTCCCGATATACCCTGATAATCAAGAACTTCCAAAGAACTCCTTACTTTAGGTGAGTATTCAATTATTATGAAAGATATCAGATATAGAAGTGCATATGTTGTATCGTAGATCCGATGTCTTCTAATCACACAAAAGGAACAACATATGACTAACATAGATAGGGGTTAAAGATGTAGTAGAGTGCATATGTTGTGTCCCAAGTCGGATCTTTCGATCATACAGAGGGGACATAATATGGCTAACAGATAGTGAGAATTTCATAGATATGGATATGCATAGAGATAGAGTTGCATATGTTGCATTCCAGGTCGGATATGATCCAATCACGCAAAGGAAGCAACATATGACTAACAGATAGAAAGCAAGAAAATAATTTCCTACAGCCCTATTTTATCAGAACCCCCCAGTTACCCTATCAATACCGGAATTAAGGACATGACTCCATACATCAAGGAAATGTTGAGCCACAGTTCTGGATAATTATTTTTTTTAGTGTATCTCGCAGGTTCCTATGTTTATCTCACTGCTCAATCTACCTGAGCGTCGTATTGCCAGTCCAACTGAAACTATCTAAGTCCATATTGTCTAGTCCTTTCATTTAACAATCTAAGTCTAGTCCTTTTGAATCCTTTATGCCCACCAGTACATTGAACACAGGGTCTAGACAATTCGACTTTAGTGCATTATACGAATTTCATATTGCCCTTTAGCACCAGACTTCATATCACTTCCCAAATAATACCTACTAATGAAAAACTATAAGAAAATGAAAAAATGTATTTGAAATGAATCAGTTTATGATAAATTCAGGAGTATAAAGAAGAAAACTCAAATCATAAGTAACTGATTGAATTTACATCCAGAAGGTCTAAGAATAGCATGCATAATCTCAGAACAGATCCGAAAATTCTTCATGACATTAAGCACTAACCCCATGTGTGATCCCTTCCTTTCTTCCTTTCCCGCAGAGGACACATACTCTCACTTAAAGTTCTGAGTGTTGCACAGTTTAGAGATGTTTCCTATCATGTGCCTGGAACAACCACTATCAACAAACAAAAGTCTGATGACATTCCTCCATAGTTGTTCCGATACAGAGCAGGATCAGTTGGTCTTTGGAACCCAGTCCATTTTGAAACTGGGTTGACATTTGTCATCCTTGCACAATACTCTCTCCCATGACATATCCTGTTTATCACAAACAGAAGATGAAAAAATATTAGAGTCATTAGGTGATTTGGGAGATTGAAACTTTGGTACCCATCTGTAGTCGGGTTTAACCCATTTATTGTTCGATCTGATGGGTGCCTCGACACTTGATTTTGAACTTCTAGTCGGCTGCCAAGATGACTTTGACCTAACAGGTCTTGGTTTCGTTTGAGCATCTCTTGAATTGTCCTTTTTGGCCGAAATTCCCTTCTTTACCTTGGGAGTTGGATTCTTGGCCTTGTGGGTTTGATTCTTAGCCTTCTGTGCGTTCCAGTTACCATTGTGCAATTGTGACATGGAAGGGTTTCTTTTGGAGTATGTCCCTCTTGGTGCATTCTGCCAGCCTTGTGTGTAGTAGGGAACGTATGCGCGATTAGGACAATTTTTGGCAATGTGTCCAGGTGTTGCACAGTGAAAGCAAGTCTTTTCCTTCACTGGGATGTTGTTTCTTCCTGCCCCTGGTGGCGTGTCCTTGCCACATTTTTGGTTGTTCCCACAAGCACATTTGTAGCAGACACTCTGATTAGCTTGAATTGGTGGCCTGTATTTACCAACAACAGGTTGATTAGTAGCAACTGAGTTTGAAGCAACAGATTCAGAGTTCAAGGAGACATTGGTTTGTTCAATAGTGTTCTCCTTGTTCTCATCTTCCACTACTTTACCTGCACAGAAAGTAGAAACACTAGTATTCTTCACCTCAACACCCTCCGTTGGCCCAAATTGTTCAGTCTTAACTGAAGCTGGAGCTGGATCAGGAAGTGGGCCAAACTGAGCAGGTGTCTTTTCCTCGTTGGTCTCAAGGGGTAGGTTATAGTTGTCGTTAAAGGGAGGTGGTACACTGTGATACCCTAACCCCTTAGTTTTATTATCTTTGAATGTTAATTGTTTTTCAATCATGGATGCAACTACTTCACTTGACACATCATATTTTTAGAAATGAAAATCTGCATTTTCAAATTTGTTTTTCAATGTGTCAAGCTCGGCAGTCGCAACATCAAAATCTTTCTTAAGATATTTATAATGGACACAATTGTCACTGTACTCTGCCTGTAATTTCCTAAAGTCCCTAGTCTTGGCCTCCAGTTGTTCTTTCAATGGTTTCTGGCCTTTCCTAAGTTGGTACCCCTCATATTTAAGTTCCACATTTTCTCTTTTTAACAAATCAATTTGTTCACGAAGAAACTTAATAGTAGTTTCACAAGATGCAGTACATGAAACGTCATTGACCAGGAGGGATGTGGAACTCATTTTTATCAAAAATGCCCTTTAACTAAAAACTCAAAATTCAACTTTAAAAGTCAAATTTAGAAAATCACACTTAAAAGTCAAACAAAAAAAGTCAAACATAAAAGTCAAACCGAAAAACTAAATTTAAAATTTCGAAGGTTAAACGAGAAAGTCAAAGGTCAAACTTTATAGTCAAAGTCAAAATTTGAGGTCAAAGGTTAATTTAGAAATTCAAAAATTAAAAGCTAAAAAATTTGGAAGAAAATGGAATTTAAAAATAAAATGAAATTGATTTTTTTGGTTAAAAGTGTCAAATTTGCGAAATTGGGTTCGAAATGGAGTCCTTTTGAATTGAATCAGGGAGAAATGAAGCAAGAGGCAGCCTAGCCCAACTGGTAAGACGCGTGGGATGATTACACAAGGATCCGCATTCGATCCTTGCAACACACGAATTCCTTTTCATTATTTTATGCTTGTTGCAAAGCCTATATGATTAAAACGATGGAAATTTTAAACATCTTGCAATGTAGTTGAGTTGGTAAGGCGTTGAAGTGATGGTGCAAGATACCCGGGTTCGATCCCAGGCAGCCCCCATAATCGATTTTTTTTTATGTAAACGTTGAATGTTGCTGAACGCTGAACGAAAGTGGGTCGTGAACTCCTGGGCCGCAAACATGAATGGTCGTAAACTTCCCTAGTTGTAAATGGGTTTATGGCCGTGAACCCTTCAAGGGCCGTAAACCCTTCAACAGTTACAAAAAAATAACATTTTTCACCCTTTTTGCTCCAAAACTTGATCAAAAACTAGTTTTTATCAAAAATGCAAAGAACAAACCCCCCTCATTTTGCCAAGAACTATCCAAAAACGAAGAAATCCTTTAAAAATAAGATCAAATATGCTCCAGATCTGAAAAAATTGATTTATACAATCCAAGCCCTAATACCATTTGTAAGTCCCAAATTTGCTTGTGTATCAATCAGATCCGTTTGATGGTGTGGAATCCCAATCAAACGGATGATGCCAGATCAAATTAGAAGATAAGGAGAAGAAGAATAATATGAATCTTGTATGATTTGATTAAAATGAAGTTCCTTTACACAAGATTCACACCCTTACACCCACATATGCTGTGACAACCCGAATTTTTTTTGCTTTAAAAGCCAGTCCAAGCAACCTTAATTCAGACTCACTCCTGCTAACATTTGGCATTGTTTAGAGCCTGTTTGAGTATTCTAAGCCCAATATACTCAAGGAACGAGTGCTAGGAAGTACCAGCTAGAACCATGGAACAAAGATCGAGCCTCAAACACCAACATCATGAGTTCATGGCCACCACAAAAGGAGTTTACGGCCGTAAACTCCATGTTGACTGTAAACTCACCCCATATATACAAAGTTTGGCCATTTTTCTCATTTCTTTCCTTCCTTAGTTGATTTTCCCTCATTCTCTCTCAACTATCATCCAATCTTACATCCTTAGATTATCAAAAGTGTAGGTATTTTATTCCTTGATTAGTTGATACACCTTATTAACTAGCTTCATTCATTGATTCATCCATAAAAATCATGCTTGTTTAGATCTTCAAGAAACACGAAGAACACATACTAGTGTTCTTGGCCAAAATCGACCCTTTCAAGCTTCTATATCATAAGTACTCTTCATTATACTTCATATCAACTAGGAATCCTTGAATTACATCCCTAGAAACATGTATTTCCCAAGAATATCTGGTGTTTACGGCCCAAGAACATTCTTGGCCGTAAACTCCATGTTTGATGCATTTTGAGCCTTAAACTCTTCCAACAACCAAGCCATTGACCTTGAACTCTTAATGGATGTTGCTAGGACCTTAAATCACTGATTTAAGCATTATGTCCATGAGTTTACGACCGTAAGCACCTGGTTTGGCTACAAACTCATTTGTGTTGGTTGTAAACACACTTAAGTGTGGCCACACACCTCCCTTTTATCGATCACATGTGATTCATCTCTTCAAGTCCAAGTTCCTTAGCCCCTTAGGTTGTTTTGTTCATGATTAGTTGTATTATACACTAATTGTACACATATATGTATCAATATATGTCATTAGGACTCATTTGTATATCGGGACTTCAATTGTGGAACTGCTCAATCCTTACTTGAAATATTTGAATCAACAAACATAATGTGAGTTCATACCCCTATATTTGTTCACTTTTAATTGTTTTAGGGGGGGGGGGGGGAATACAAGTCTAAACACAAGAAATTGTGTTTATAATATATATATATATATATATATATATATATATATATATATATATAATACTCTTTAAATGTTGTAAATGACATCAAGTCATTAAAATGCTTTTAAATATTGGAAAATGCTTTTAAATGGTTTTTAAACTATTTTAATATTAGAAAATACTTTTAAATGTTTTATAAAATCTTTTTAACTTATGTTGTGTATAATTGATGTCTATATAGATATAGTTATGCAAGTAGTGTTTAAAGGACTTAGGACTCACTACCAACCCTAATCCCTTTTCATTGTTTGGATGTGGGTTTAGAGTAAGGTTGTTTGTCCGAACGTCGTTTAAATATTACTAGTATATCATGTATGTGTATGTATATATAAAAGTTCTAGAAGTCAATTTAATACCTTGGGTAGCAATGGCATTCTTTCAGCTCAATTTAGTCAGTTACATATAAAGAACTTTCTATTAAACTATAAGTGGTGTAGTTAGAGAGTCAATGTTAATTACTTGGTAGATCAATATGTTTCACTTTGTAGTTCATAGATATCATAGCAGTACATAGAGATACAATACTTGTTAGTTATCTATTCAGAAAATACGAACAATAATACGAACTAAATCAAAGGAACTCAAAAAGGTACATCTCCCAATGTACCACACGTATAAAAGGGGTACCCGGGCACGGTACCATGCCTTCAGTTAACATCGGTATACAAGCATTGTACCACGACACCAAACATAGGTGCGTACGTGCGCATAGTACCAACACCCCAACCTAAAACACACATAGGTAGTAGTGTATGTGCTTGCCTAGTATATACCTAGAAGTTATGTACAATGAGAAACTGATAGACGGTTGAATATGTGAACTATGTTTTGCTTTCCTTTTCCTCGTTGGATGTGGGGGTCCGACAGGATCGCACAATCCATTGTCCATCCTTTTCTGATTATGTATAATAAGTATGTACTATGTGAATCACGAGATGGTCTTTTCAAAGTGTATTCAGCGTACTATTTAGAAGAACATACCGATCGTACTATTATCTTTTCATAGTATATATATATATATATATATATATATATATATATATATATATTAAACTATGAACTGAGACTGAACTTGCTATTTCAATAGCATAATATCCAATACAGGAATGGTTTTATGAGATATAAAACTAAGTATACTATTCCATAACACACTTATACATTCATTAATTCGTACTTTTGGAGGGTTACAAGTTAACTATTCCATATCGCGGTACGCCATCCTTTAGTATAACGGTTTTAGGGGATAAAACCACAGTTCAACAACAGTTAAGAAATAGGGGTTTTCTTAGGATCAATGGTAAGATTTTCTAGGTATTCTAGTAACAATTACTAAGGATTCTAGTTCATTAAAAAGGATTCGTAAGAAGGTTATTATTATTATTTCATCGCTTATACATTCCCGAGTTATATATAACGAAGATCTGGTAGACAATAGAATGTGAGATTTCTAACTTAAGTTTCTTTTCCTTGTTTGTATGTGAAACTAGAGTAAAGCCACACATTTTATTCTCCGCCCTATCTTGATTATATCATAACGTGTATAAGCTAAGTTTTCATAGATAATAACTCATCTCTTAGTCATAATCAAAATAACATAGATTACTTTTAATTAGAACTTTAATCCTTCAGTTTATACGAAAGATTATATATAATGAAGACGAGATAGATTGGGGATTGTGTGAACGTAGTTTTGCTTTCCTTTTTCCTTGCTTGGATATGGGGGTACCATCTAATTACACAACCGACTATCCACCTCGTATTGATTATATGCAATTGGTATAAACTAAATGATTATAGAAGAAATTGTTCCAGTATTACTTTACTTTTAAGGAAACATAGGGTTTTCTTGTCAGTCTTTCAAACTTGTTCAAATATCAAAGAAGTTCCGTACTTTAAACTAAATCTTATGCACTCACCAGCTTTATAGCTGATACCCGCTTTCAAAATACTTGTATTCTACGGAATATATTAAGACAGGTATGCAACCGGAGTTCGTGAAGACGGAGCAGTAGTTTCTTGTCTTATCTTTTGATACTATTATGCTATAACCACATGTAATGTTTTGAACTGAATGTAAACACTTTACATATATATAAAAGAATGTTGTTGCTTTGATTACTATTATTCAATTGTTGTGAAACTACATATGACATCCTCCACCCCCGAACGTTTCCGCCGTTCCGGTTTTGGGGTGTGACAAATGGTATCAGAGCATTTTTTATAGTGAAATAAGTATATCAACCTATAAAAGATATACGACTATAAATATAACGGGGCCGAAGTGCTTTGTCTAAAAGTATACTTATGAATATATATTAATATTTTTGAAGAGTATACATGCTCACATATATACATACTAGAATAAGTATCACATGTAGAAAAAAACAAAACTATTTAATTGTTGGGCACAATAGTCAAAACTGGGCAGTTATGTAATCATATCTGGAATGAATATAGCCTGATCAACTATATTTGTTTGAGATATGGTGATCGTGTGTTCGGGGATGATAGTGGTGTTGCGACAAACCTAAAACTTACCAAATCTTGGTCCAAAGGTTTGGAGTCTTTAGAACAAAACATAAAGTAAGATACTCTCTATGTATTTTGAGATACTATCCAATGAAACTACTAAAAGTGTATAATAACAAGAAACCTAAGAACCAAACCCAAAATAGAGATACTATAGGGGTATCTTCAATAATCGTAAATAATTATATGATAATTAAAAGACCCTTACTGATCGGTCTATAATGGCAAAGTGTATACATCCTAGAGTTATATAATAAAGATCTCATAGACTTAGAATGTGTGGTTTCGCTTCACTTCCTTTTCTTTTTCTGGATGTGGATTTGGAGTAGTATCACATATTCGAATGAATATTAGATCCGAGTTATATATAACTTGTATACCCTATGTGATTATAGAAAGACTCAATAAGGATCTCAAGTTAAAGATTTAGTACTAGAAATAGATTAAGTATTCTCATAGGTTCTTTAGACATTTCCATTCTCGCACAAACAACTTAGCTAAAGACACTACCTCACTAAAATAGTCGACGGAGCAGTCAAGGAGGAACAAGGAGGAAGCCAAAGAGAGAACTTCGAGAAGGGATCAGACAAGGAGTACGAAGCTAGAGGTATGCTAGAAGACATCATAGGAACCTAAGAGGACATCTGATTACTTGCATCAGGAGTAGGATAGGGAATAGAGGAAACCACAAGCGAGTTATACCAAGTGGCAGGAAACGTTACACGTCGCTCTAATAGCTAGTAGACCAATACGACCTAGTGAGTTAGTGGATACACTACTCACACTATGTGATAGGCTTAAAGTCTTTACAGTTATAACTCGTAAGTTACGGTTAATCAGATCATAGGATTTCAGTTAGGGATAATTGCAACCACAAATTCATAAGTCTATTGACCTTTGTTATGAATTTTTTACAGAATCACTTTTAGAAACATGAAACCCTCAGTTCGAATAACATTTGACTTGACTTCATTCCTAGAAACTTATCCATATCTTGTCTTTCATCTATCTAGATAAAAGATGCCTCCCAGAAGAACTCCTAGACACTTTAACAACCAAGAAACGGGAACTCCACCACCGCCACCAGCACCACAGTTCGATGCTGTAATATTACAAGCATCAGTCACAGTTGCAGTATCCGCCGCCATGGAACACTACCACACAACAGTTACCGACGAGACGGGTGACAGTGTCATCACCCATAACCATGTACATCAAAAAGGATTTTTCTATAAGGAATTCAAGAATTGCAACACCAAAGCTTTCGATGGATAGGAGCAAGGTAAAGTTCGTTTCTTGCACTTTCACGGAGAGAGCCCTTACATGGTGGAATGGCCATGTGAAGTCACTGAGTCTGACAATGGCGAATTCAATGGGTTGGGAGAACATGAAAGAGTTGATGAGATAAGAATACTGCCCCAGAGGCGAAATAAAAAAGCTAGAAGAAGAGCTTTGGAATCTCAAAATGGTTGGGTCTGATATAGTGTCCTACACTAATAGGTTTAGTGAACTAGCGGCACTATGCCCAGACATGGTTACTCCTGAGAGTAAGAAAGTAGAGAGATACATCTGGGGATTATCTCCTCCAACGCAAGGAGATGTTTTATCATCCAAACCAATCACTTTCGATAGCGCAAAACGCTTGTCACAAAGACTTGTTGACCACGAAGCCGGTCAAGGCGTAATTACCTCGAATTCTAAGTCATCAAAAGGGGATGCCTACAAGCGAAAGTCTTGGGATGATAAGAAAGGGAAATCAACGCAGACTGCTATAACTCCGGCCAACCCAGTAACTTTCAAAAATTATGCTGGAACACTTACTAAGTGTGACAGGTGCGCATTTCATCACACCGGAGTGTGTTGCGAGATGCATTGTAAAAATTGCCACAAAAAGGGGCACACTTCTCATTTCTGTAGAGCGCCGACACAACGTATCTCCCTAGTCCCCGACGCCGGGTTCAGCCAGACATGCTATGGGTATGGCGAAATGGGGCACATGAAAAAGGATTGGCCAATAACAAGGAACTCTGGCCCAGACGGAAGGATATTGATGATCACCACCGTAGGAGAGACTACTCTGGATCCATGTTGAACATTCTAATTTGTTCTGTAGCATAAATGTTAGACTTTTAAACTTTTGAAAACTAGTGCAACTAGAGTTTTATCTTTTGTGAGACCCCATCAGTGTTAGGGACTCTCGTGCTGCTTGTACTTGCCTTTAGCAGTATATCTTGTTCGCAGTTGTAGTATCGTAGATGAAACTAATGTACTAAAACTCTTTTATAAGTTGCATCGTTGTGTTTTTATAACGCCTTTCTGAACTAGTCTAACGCCAGTTATTCCGAGTAGTCTGACATTGTCATTCGACTTGTGTCGATTCGATCCTCACAGTTTCAGTTTCGTGCGAAATTCTTTTCCCCGTAATCAACGTTCTAACGAAGCCGTCATTCCAGAACTCTGAGGTACTCATGCGTAGAGTGCCTTACATTTCATAGCTTTCCTGAAATAACCTCAACAAACCTCTTCAGAACACCACTCGTATAGTACGTCAAGTTTCATACCAATAACCCATATGGTTTATCTATCGTAGAGGAATGTATACACAAGGGTCGGGTATAATCAAGGTTCTACAAGCTTATAATTGATGATTTCGATTTAACTTCTTTTCCTTTTTTGGATGTGAGCTTAGAGAGGAATCATTTATTCGACTGCTTTTTCAATCTTAATTATACACGACTCATATACACAAGACTACGATCGATGAATCTAGTTTGGATTCTATTATGAACTTCAGGACGGAGACTGCTCAAGACTACAAGTGATCATGCTGCCATATGAATAAATTTAGACGCCAAACTAAGACCTTCCCGCTAATCAAGACAAGAGATGCAGATGGAACTTGACCTTCCCATAATTCATTAGTTTTCACTTTCAAATCTGAATTTCGAGACGAAATTCCCTTTAACGGGGGGATGATGTGACAACCCGAAATTTTTTTGCTTTAAAAGCCAGTCCAAGCAACCTTAATTCAGACTCACTCCTGCTAACATTTGGCATTGTTTAGAGCCTGTTTGAGTATTCTAAGCCCAATATACTCAAGGAACGAGTGCTAGGAAGTACCAGCTAGAACCATGGAACAAAGATCGAGCCTCAAACACCAACATCATGAGTTCATGGCCACCACAATGGAGTTTACGGCCGTAAACTCCATGTTGACTGTAAACTCACCCCATATATACAAAGTTTGGCCATTTTTCTCATTTCTTTCCTTCCTTAGTTGATTTTCCCCCATTCTCTCTCAACTATCATCCAATCTTACATCCTTAGATTATCAAAAGTGTAAGTATTCTATCCCTTTATTAGTTGATACACCTAATTAACTAGCTTCATTCATGGATTCATCCATAAAAATCATGTTTGTTTAGATCTTCAAGAAACATGAAGAACACACACTAGTGTTCTTGGCCAAAATCGACCCTTTCAAACTTTTATATCGTATGTACTCTTCATTATACTTCATATCTACTAGGAAGCCTTCAATACATCCCTAGAAACATGTATTTCCGAAGAATATCTTGAGCTTACGGCCCAAGAACATTCTTGGCCGTAAACTCCAAGTTTGATGTATTTTGAGCCTTAAACTCTTCCAACAAGCAGGCCATTGACCTTGAACTCTTAATGGATGTTGCTAAGACCTTAAATCACTCACTTAAGCATTATGTCCACGAGTTTACAGCCGTAAACTCCTGGTTTGGCCGCAAACTCATGTGTGTTGGCCATAAACACACTTAAGTGTGGCCACACACTTCCCTTTTATCAATCACATGTGATTGATCTCTTCATGTCCAAGTTCCTTAGTCTCTTAGGTTGTTTCTTTCATGATTAGTTGTATTATACACTAATTATATACATATATGTATCAATATATGTCATTAGGGCTCATTTGTATATCGGGACTTCAATTGTGGAACTGCTCAATCCTTGCTTGAACCATTTGGATCACCAAACATAAGGTGAGTTCATACCCTTACATTTTGTCACTTTTCACTGTTTTAGGGGGGGGGGGAATAAAAGTCTAAACACAAGAAATTGTGTTTATAATATATATATATATATATATATATATATATATATATATATATATATAATACTCTTTAAATGTTGTAAATGACATCAAGTCATCAAAATGCCTTTAAATATTGGAAAATGCTTTTAAATGGTTTTTAAACTCTTTTAATATTAGAAAATGCTTTTAAATGTTTTATAAAATCTTTTTAGCTTATTTTGTGTATAATTGATGTCTATATAGATATAGTTATGCAAGTAGTGTTTAAAGGACTTAGGACTCACTACCAGCCCTAATCCCTTTTCCTTATTTGGATGTGGGTTTAGAGTAAGTTTGTTTGTCCAAACGTCGTTCAAATATTACTAGTATATCATGTATATGTATATAGAGATAAAAGTTCTAGAAGTCAATTTAATACCTTGGGTAGCAATGGTATTCTTTCAGCTTAGTTCAGTCAGTGAGATACAAGGAACTGTCTTTTAAACTATAAGTGGTATAGTTAGAGAGTCAATGTTCATTACTTGGTAGATCAATAAGTTTCACTATGAAGTTCATAGAAGTCATAGCAGTACATAGAGATATAATACTTGTTAGTTATCTATTCAGAAAATACGAACAATAATACAAACTAAATTAAAGGAACTCAGAAAGGTACATCTCCCAATGTACCACACGTATAAAAGGGGTACCCGAGCACGATATCATACCTTCAGTTAACATGGGTTTGCGAGCATTGTACCTCGACACCAAACATAGGTGAGTACGCGCGCATAGTACCAACACCATAACATAAAACGCACATAGGTAGTAGTGTCTGTGATTGCCTAGTATATACCCAGAAGTTATGTACAATGAGAAACTGATAGACGGTTGAATATGTGAACTCTGTTTTGCTTTCCTTTTCCTCGTTTGGATGTGGGGGTCAGACAGGATCGCACAGTCCGTTGTTCGTGTTTTTCTGATTATGTATAATAAGTATGTACTATGTGAATCACGAGACGATCTTTTCAAAGTGTATTCAGAGTACTATTCAGAAGAACATAACGATCGTACTATAGTCTTTTCGTAGTATATTTATTATACTATGAACTGAGACTGAACTTGCTATTTCAATAGCATAATATCCAATATAGTAATGGTTTTATGAGATATAAAACTAAGTATGCTATTCCATACACACTTATACATTCATTAAGTCGTACCTTTGGAGGGTTACAAGTTAACTATTCCATATCGTGGTACGCCATCCTTCAGTATATTGGTTTTAGGGGATAAAACCACAGTTCAACAACAATTAGGAAATAGGGGTTTTCCTAGGATCAATTGTAACATTTTCTAGGTATTCTAGTAACAATTATTAAGGATTCTAGTTCATTAAAAAGGATTCGTAAGAAGGTTATTATTATGATTTCCTCGCTTATACATTCTTGAGTTATATATAACGAAGATCTGGTAGACAATAGAATGTGAGATTTCTAACTTAGTTTCTTTTCCTTGTTTGGATGTGAAACTAGAGTAGAGCCACACATTTTATTATCCGCCCAATCATGATTATATCATAACGTGTATAAGCTAAGTTTTCATAGATAATAACTCATCTCTTAGTCATAATCAAAATAACATAGATTACTTTTAATTATAACTATAATCCTTCAGTTTATATGAAAGATTATATATAATGAAGACGAGATAGATTGGAGATTGTGTGAACCTAGTTTTGCTTTCCTTTTTCCTTGTTTGGATATGGGGGTACGACCGAATTACACAACCGACTATCCACCTCGTATTGATTATATGCAATTGGTATAAACTAAATGATTATAGAAGAAATGGTTTCAATATTACTTTAATTTTAAGGAAACATAGGGTTTTCTTGTCAGTCTTTCAAACTTGTTCAAATGTCAAAGAAGTTTCTTACTTTAAACTAAATCTTATGGACTCACCAACTTTATAGCTGATACTCGCTTTCAAAATACTTGTATTCTACGGAATATATTAAGACAAGTATCCAACCAGAGTTTGTGAGGATGGAGCTGTAGTTTCTCGTCTTATCTTTTGATACTATTATGCTATAACCACATGTAGTGTTTTGAACTGAATGTAAACACTTTACATATATATGAAAGAATGTTGTTGCTTTGATTACTATTATTCAATTGTTGTGACACTACATATGACGTCCTCCACCCCCGAACATTTCCACCGCTCCGGTTTTGGGGTGTGACAGATTGGTATCATAGCATTGTTTATAGTGAACTAAGTATATCAACCTATAAAAAATATACACCTATAAATACGATGAGGACAAAGTTCTCTGTCTTAAAGTATACTTATAAATATACCAATATTTTCCAAGAGTATACAAGCTCACATATATACATACTAGAATAAGTATCACCTGTAGAACATAACAAAAGTATTTAATTGCTGGTGAACGTGTGTTCGGGGATGATAGCGGTGTTGCGACTAACTTAAAACTTACCAAATACTAGGTCCAAAGGTTTGGAGTCTTTAGAACAAAACATAAAGTAAAATACTATCTGTGTATTTTGAGATACTATCCAATGAAACTACTAAAAGTGTACAATAACAAGAAAGCTAAGAACCAAACCCAAAATAGAGATACTATAGGGGTATCTTCAATAACTGTAAATAATTATATGATAATTAAAAGACCCTTACTGATCGGTCTATAATGGCAAAGTGTATACATCCTAGAGTTATATATAATAAAGATCTCATAGACTTAGAATGTGTGGTTTCGCTTCACTTCCTTTTCCTTGTCTGGATGTGGATTTAGAGTAGTATCACATATTCGAATGACTATTAGATCCGAGTTATATATAATTTGTATACCCTATGTGATTATAGAAAGACTCAATAAGGATCTCAAGTTAAAGATTTAGTACTAGAAACAGATTAAGTATTCTCATAGGTTCTTTAGACATTTCCATTCCCGCACGAACAACTTAGCTAAAGACACTACCTCACTAAAATAGTCGACAGAGGAATCAAGGAGGAACAAGGAGGAAGCCAAGGGGAGAACTTCGAGAAGGGATCACACAAGGAGTACGAAGCTAGAGGTATGCTAGAAGACATCATAGGAACCTAAGAGGACATCTGATTACTTGCATCAGGAGTAGGACAAGGAACAGAGGAAACCACTCGCAAGTCATACCAAGTGGCAAGAAACCTTACGCGTCGCTCTAATAGCTAGTAGACCAATACGACCTAGTGAGTTAGTAGGTACACTACTCACACTATGTGATAGGCTTAATGTCTTTACAGTTATAACTCGTAAGTTACGGTTAATCAGGTCATAGGATTTCGGTTAGGGATAATTGCAACCACAAATTCATAAGTCTATTGACCTCTGTTATGAATTGTTTACAGAATCACTTTTAAAAACATGAAACCCTCAGTTTGAATAACATTTGACTTGAATTCATTCCTAAAAACTTATCCCTATCTTGTCTTTCATCTATCTAGATAAAAGATGCCAAGTAGAAGAACTCCTAGACGCTTTAACACCCAAGCAACGAGAACTCCACCACCGCCACCACCACCACAGTTCGATGCTGCAATATTACAGGCATCAGTCATAGCTGCAGTATCTGCCACCATGGAACACTACCACGCAATAGTTACCGACAAGACGGGTGACGATGTCATCACCATTAACCATGTACATCAAAAAGAATGTTCATATAAGGAATTCAGGAATTGCAAGCCCAAAGCTTTCGATGGAACTGGAGGAGTCCTTGCTATGAGGAAATGGTTTGAGAAGACAGAATCAGTCTTTGAAATATGCGAATGTCCGGAAAGGAGCAAGGTAAAGTTCGCTGCTTGCACTTTCACGGAGAGAGCCATCACATGGTGGAATGGCCATGTGAAGTCACTGGGTCTGACAATGGCGAATTCAATGGGTTGGGAGAATATGAAAGAGCTCATGAGAGAAGAATACTTCCCCAGAGGCGAGATACAAAAGTTAGAAGAAGAGCTTTGGAATCTCAAAATGGTTGGGTCTGATATAGTGACCTACACTAATAGGTTTAGTGAACTAGCGGCACTATGCCCAGAGATGGTTACTCTTGAGAGTAAGAAAGTAGAGAGATATATCTGGGGATTATCTCCTCCAACGCAAGGAGATGTTTTATCATCCAAACAAATCACTTTCAATTGCGCAAAATGCTTGGCACAGAGACTTGTTGACCACAAAGCCAGTCAAGGTGTAATTACCCCAAATTATGGGTCATCAAAAGGGGATGCCTGCAAGCAAAAGTCTTGGGATGAATAGAAAAGGAAATCAATGCAGAAGGCGAAGATTTATGCTGCTACAACTCCGGCCAACCCATCAACTTTCAAAAATTATGCTGGAACACTTCCTAAGTGCGACAGGTGCACATTTCATCACACCGGAGCGTGCCGCGAGATGCATTGTAAAAATTGCGACAAAAGGGGCACACTTCTCGTTTATGTAGAGCGCCGACACAACCTATCTCCCAATTCCCTGGCGCCGAGTTCAGCCAGACTTGCTATGGGTATGGTGAAATGGGGCACATGAAGAGGGATTGCCCGATAACAAGGAACTCTGGCGCGGACGGAAGGATACTGATGATCACTGCCGCAGGAAAGACTACTCCGGATCCATGTTGAAAATTCTAATGTGTTCTGTAGCGTAAATGTTAGACTTTTAAACTTTTGAAAACTAGTGCAACTAGAGTTTTATCTTTTGTGAGACCCCATCAGTGTTAGGGACTCTCGTTCTGCTTATACTTGCCTTTAGTAGTATATCTTGTCTGTAGCTGTAGTATCGTAGATGAAACTAGTTTACTAAAACTCTTTTATAAGTTGCATCGTTGTGTTTTTATAACGCCTTTCTGAACTAGTCTAACGCCAGTTATTCCGAGTAATCCGACATTGTCATTCGACTTGAGTCGATTTAATCCTCACAGTGTCAGTTTCATGCGAAATTCTTTTCCCCGTAATCGACGTTCTAACAAAGTCGTCATTCCAGAACTCTGAGGTACTCATGCGTAGTGCGCCATATGTTTCGTCGCTTTCCTGAAATAACCTCAACAAACCTCTTCGGAATACCACTGGTACAGTACGTCAGGTTTCATACCAAGAACCCATATGCATGATCTATCGCAGAGGAATGTATAAATGGTGGGGTATAATCAAGGTTCTACAAGCTTAGAATTGATGATTTCGATTTAACTTCTTTTCCTTGTTTGGATGTGAGCTTAGAGAGGAATCATTTATTCGAGTACTTTCTCAATCTTAATTATACACGGCTCGTATACACAAGCCTACAATCGAAGAATCTAGTTTGGGTTCTATTATGAACTTCAGGACGGAGACTACTCAAGACTACGAGTGATCGTGCTACCTTGCGAATAAACTTAGAAGCCAAACTAAGACCTTCCCGCTAATCAAGACAAGAGATGCTGATGGAACAGAAGTACTTGACCTTCCCATAATTCATGAGTTTTCACTTTTGAATCTGAATTTCGGGACGAAATTCCCTTTAACGGGGGGATGATGTGACAACTCGAAAAAATTTTGCTTCAAAATCCAGTCCAAGTTCCTTAGTCCCTTAGGTTCTTTTGTTCATGATTAGTTGTATTATACACTAATTATACACATATATGTATCAATATATGTCATTAGGACTCATTTGTATATTGGGACTTCAATTGTGGAACTGCTCAATCCTTACTTGGACCATTTGAATCACCAAACATAAGGTGAGTTCATACCCTTACATTTGGTCACTTTTCACTGTTTTAAGGCGGGGGGGGGGGGGGGGGGGAATACAAGTCTAAACATAAGAAATTGTGTTTATAATATATATAATAATCTTTAAATGTTGTAAATGACATCAAGTCATCAAAATGCTTTTAAATATTGGAAAATGCTTTTAAATGGTTTTTAAACTCTTTTAATATTAGAAAATGCTATTAAATGTTTTTTAAAATCTTTTTAACTACCAGCCCTAATCCCTTTTCCTTGTTTGGATGTGGGTTTAGAGTAAGGTTGTTTGTCCGAACGTCGTTAAAATATTACTAGTATATAATGTATATGTATGTAGATATAAAAGTTCTAGAAGTCAATTTAATACTTTGGGTAGCAATGGTATTCTTTCAGCTCAGTTCAGTCAGTTAGATACAAAGAACTGTCTATTAAACTATAAGTGGTATAGTTAGAGAGTCAATGTTCATTACATGGTAGATCAATAAGTTTCACTATGTAGTTCATAGAAGTCATAGCAGTACATAGAGATATAATACTTGTTAGTTATCTATTCAGAAAATACGAACTAAATTAAAGGAACTCAGAAAGGTACATCTCCCAATGTACCACACATATAAAAGGGGTACTCGGGCACGATACCATACCTTCAGTTAACATGGGTATGCGAGCATTGTACCTCGACACCAAACATAGGTTGGTACGTGCACATTGTACCAACAACCTAACATAAAACGCACATAGGTAGTAGTGTCTGTGATTTCCTAGTATATACCCAAAAGTTATGTACAATGAGAAATTGATAGACGGTTGAATATGTGAACTCTGTTTTGCTTTCCTTTTCCTTGTTTGGATGTGGGGGTCCGACAGGATCGCACAATCCATTTTTCGTCTTTTTCTGATTATGTATAATAAGTATGTACTATGTGAATCACAAGACGGTATTTTCAAAGTGTATTCAGAGTACTATTCAGAAGAACATAACGATCGTACTATAGTCTTTTCGTAGTATATTTATTATACTATGAACTGAGACTGAACTTCCAATTTCAATAGCATAATATCCAATACAGGAATGGTTTTATGAGATATAAAACTAAGTATGCTATTCCATAGCACACTTATACATTCATTAAGTCGTACTTTTGGAGCGTTACAAGTTAACTACTCCATATCGTGGTACGCCATCCTTCAGTATAACAGTTTTATGGGATAAAACCACCGTTCAACAACAATTAGGAAATAGGGGCTTTCCTAGGATCAATGGTAACATTTTCTAGGTATTCTGGTAACAATTACTAAGGATTCTAGTTCATTAAAAAGGATTCATTAGAAGGTTATTATTATGATTTCCTCGCTTATACATTCTCGAGTTATATATAACGAAGATTTGGTAGACAATAGAATGTGAGATTTCTAACATAGTTTCTTTTCCTTGTTTGGATGTGAAACTAGAGTAGAGCCACACATTTTATTATCCACCTAATCTTGATTATATCATAACGTGTATAAGCTAAGTTTTCATAGATAATAATTCATCTCTTAGTCAGAATCAGAATAACATAGATTACTTTTAATTATAACTATAATCCTTCAGTTTATATGAAAGATTATATATAATGAAGACGAGATAGATTGGAGATTGTGTAAATCTAGTTTTGCTTTCCTTTTTCCTTGTTTGGATATGGGGGTACGATCGAATTACACAATCGACTATCCACCTCGTATTGATTATATGCAATTGGTATAAACTAAATGATTATAGAAGAAATTGTTTCAATATTAATTTACTTTTAAGGAAACATATGGTTTTCTTGTCAGTCTTTCAAACTTGTTCAAATGTCAAAGAAGTTCCTTACTTTAAACTAAATCTTATGCACTCACCAGCTTTATAGCTGATACTCGCTTTCAAAATACTTGTATTCTACGAAATATATTAACACAGGTATGCAATCGGAGTTTGTGTAGACGGAGCAATAGTTTCTCGTCTTATCTTTTGATACAATTATGCTGTAACCACATGTAATGTTTTGAACTGAATGAAAACACTTTACATATATATAAAAGAATGTAGTTTCTTTGATTACTATTATTCAATTGTTGTGACACTACATATGACGTCCTCCTCCCCCGAACGTTTCTGTCGTTCCGGTTTTGGGGTGTGACATATGCTCCTTTCTCTCTCTCTCTCTCTCTCTCTCTCTCTCTCTCTCTCTCTCTCTTGGCTGTACACTCCCTATTGTTCATCAAGCACACCTCACCCACCTAACATCTATTTATATATATGGGGAACATTGGCCGTAAATGTGTTCACGGCCGTAAACAGGTTCATGGTCATGAACTAGTTTACGGCCGTAAACACTCACTTGGCCGTAAACACTTTTTGGTCCTAGATGTAAAATTACAATTGCCTACAAAAAAAACTATAAACCATAATTTATAACCAACAGATACTTTATCAACTATTTTCCATAATATTTTTATTTGCCACGTTCTCAAAATTCGAACTATGAAGAGGGATGCCGTAATCATAATCGAATTTTGAGAATGCATTTAATATATCCTTGACTAAATTTGATTAAAATTTCTCGATCTAAGCTTTTAAATTGGAAACGAAGTATAACATTCTCTCCCTTAATTATACCAAAGCAACTTTTCAACCCCTGCAACATTGTAAAGTGAAACTTTCGTTTTCTATAATTAATATTGCTAACATGCAACACTTAAAATAATAATCATGCTCCCACTAACATGATGATTTTATCCATTCCAACATAACATTTATGCTCCCACTAACATTGAAATGTATTCATAAATCATCTAAACTTCTAGAAAACAATACTTATTGACTTCCAAAGTTCATATTTTCTAATACGATATCTTTCGATAAGCCTTTATCTAAGCTTCTCAAACTTATACACCTTTCCTTAGACAGCTTACATGTGTGTCTAACCTAATTCAGAACTTATATTACTAAGTCCCAAATGTTCTGACTAATCACCAAATCTCACAATTTGAATTATGAAGAGGGATGTCGTAATCATAATCAAATTTGAGAACGCAATTTACATAATCGCTATCTCTTTAAAATCGTTCTTAGTGAAAGTGTTTCCTCACAATCATTTTCATGAAGGAGAGAAACTTTATGAAACTTAGAATTTATGGTGTATGTGTTCCTATCCATGTGAATTTTTCATAACCATAACCATAAGATAATGTTTGTGACAAATCCAAACTCTTATGGACAAAACTTGTTCATTCTTGATTTCATGCCATCAAGGGTCACACCATTGCTTCCAAGTTATTTAGAAGCTCACCTATAACAGTCAATGTACTTTCATTGAAACAAAGTGCTTACCTTATGTAGTCTATTGAGAACCCGTAGAACTCATATGCATAATCAACTTAACTGGATTGGCAAAGAAACAAGAATATGTCAATAGGTTACAAACCTCAAGTCATGTGCTAGTGTTTAATAATAGGTTTACTCTTGATTAGTTCTTGACTCTTTTCAGGATCATTTAGACTCCCACTGACCTCTTGACATATAAAATTCTCTTTTCAAGAAAACGTTTCTTGACAAAAAAAAATATTCAAGAGTTAGTGTGGATCAAGACAAATACTACACACAATTGGTATTAGTTGGTCTTTTTCTCATCCAAGACATCACAATTTACCAATTTCAAACATGCAAGAGTAAGAAAAACAATTTTCTACTTCACATTTGATGAGTGTGTTAGAACTTGTTAAGATGTGTCAATCAATTCACAATCTTAGAGCATGACTCTAAGATTTGATTTTGGAACGAAGTATGACTCATCCTTAACCATTTCAACAATTTTCGATTCCTCTTCTTAGCCATACTAGTGCACTAAGATGTCCTTAGACGATTAATTGTGATATGGTTTCATAACCAACAAGACGGTCATAAACCACGATACAAAAGTACTCTCCCTTCTTAGATTGGAGAAACTTTTATCTTTCTGCCTAATTGATTCTTCTTATTCGTTTTTCCATACATTGAAACTTTTCAATGATTTAGAATTACACTTAATCTTTTAAGCATAACCATATTTACTAGACTTTAGGTAAATCGTGACGGATAATTGTATTGTTCTTTGTCGTGGACTTGACTAGTACACAACATTGTGTACTAGTTCTCCTAGTCCTTCACTTGACTCTATGTAAAGGAATTATTCTTAATTTTCCAAATATGAAGGTTCTCATTCATCATACAATACAAGTTGTTATTGGATTAGTGTCTAAGTCCATAACTATTTTGGTATGTACTTGACCCGATGGTGCATGGTCCTTTTGGGTTGCCTTCACCAAAGCAACTTGATTGGAGAAATAAATAAAGAGAGAGGTTATTATGATTTATTAATATGTTATAAGAATAATATATTAAAGGAGAAATCACATTTGTTTAATTAATATTGGTCAATAATTAATTAAGAATTAATTTTGTGATCAAATGTAATTAATTAAACTAGAGGGGCTGAATTGTAATTATGTGATAGTTGCAAAATAGGGAAATGGTTATCCTTGTTAAAGGATGGACGGATTCAAGGATAAGGATATCCTTAAAATCATCCAAGGGCCAAGAGATAGGGATTTCCAAGGCTTATCTTATGGTTGCTTGATGGGCAAGTAACTAGATAAGGATAAGGACTGAAACCCTAATCCCAACCCTATATAAAGACCCCTAAGGCCTTAGGATTTCGTACACTTGATCCCTAGAAGTCCTAAGGACGAAATCTTATACCTCTCCTCTCTCCTTATATCTTCTCCATTTGCTCTTGGTGTTTGTAAGCCATTAGAGGAGTGACACTTGTGACTCTAAGCCTTCCAAAGTCAATTCAAGGAGGAATTGGGATTGTTATTGCTACATAACAATCAAGGTAACATCTTAAACCTAATTATATGTTAATATTGATTTCCATATGCTAGAATTAGGGTTTATAGTCTTGGATTCAAAGCATGTACAATAGAGAAACCTAGATCCAAGCATTAGGGTTTGTATGAGCACATAGGATGTCTTATGACCAAAACCCATCAGTGGTATCAGAGCCTAGCTTGGTTTCAATTGTATTGATGCATTGTATATCTAAAAAAATTGTTGTTTGGTGTTTTGGAGGCTGGACTCACCGAGTCCATAGCTGAACTCGCCGAGTCCAAGGTGACTCGACAAGTCCAGGCTTGACTCGACGAGTCAACTCATCAGATAGAGCTTATCTCGGGGTTTCTTGCTGTTTTTGCATTGGGATAGTTACCTTGTCATGTTAGATCAATATTAATCCGATTATATGATATATTTGACTATATTTTTGATCTAATTGAGGATATTTATCAATTAATAAGATAATTGTTTCCTTATAAGATAATTGATTAATTATTTTGAGTAAATTGATAAATTGTTTTGCAGGAAATCATTAAACAAATCAAATATGGATAATTATGTAATTAAATGTTAGTTTAGATTATTTGTTATTTGATCCTTGTTGTTATAAAAAATTTCATATTTTGCCCTTTAGGTTTGATAATTTAAATTTGAACACAATAGTTTTGTAGTTTTGAAATTTAAATAGTTGAAACCCTAATGTTTTGAAAAAAAAAGGTTTCAAAACTTGCCCTCAAGTTTTGGAATTTAAAAGTTGATTAAAAGTTTAATTAGGAATGTTAAATTCTAAAACTCTAGTATAGTTTTGAAAAGGTTCAAATCACACCCTTATGGTTTTATTAATTAATTAAGGTGTATAATTAAAGAAGGTTTAATAAATCCATAAAAGTTTAGGTTTACAATTTAATTGAATTAAAGGTATAATTGTTAAATTAGACCACCTAACTATTTTAAAAGTGTAAAATACACCCTATACTATATATCACATTAAAATTCTAACATTATATATATGTATGAGTAAAAGTTAGTCTTACCGTTAGTAGGCCTCATTCACGAAGCTAGTCTATAAGGGGTGTTTAAGGAAATTGCCTATAAAATGGAGATTGAATGGGTATCCACTCTTACCCACCGCACTCTTGACTAGTGGAGGGTCGTTAGCCGAACGGGTAGGATAGGACAAAACCTTCCATTATAAGTATAACGAAGTATAAAAGTAACTAAATGTTTTCATAAAATTCCCAATCTTAGTTACTTAGGCAAAAGTGAATTGATGCAATTCCATGAAATTACACTTTGTAACCTTGCGAAGACGTTAGTGGAGCGCGTGTGGTTTACCGGCACACTAAATGGTTCTAAGCAAAGGTAGCAAAGGGTGACTCAATGTTTGTCATAGTTCGGTGGAGCGTGTGTGGTTTACTGGCACATCGAATAGGTGACTGTAACATGTGAGGGCACCATGTAAGTTTGCATGGTTATTCACACCCGCTTTGTGATCCTCGGCATCCTAGTCACAAACAAGAGGGGCATATCGAGATTTAAACATGCCATTGAAAGTTCAATGTATCTCAAAGGATCTAGGAGTTTTCATAGTGAATCGTCATTCACTTACCTTCAAATGTTCTGCAATTTGGGTTACGGCATTGAAACTTAAATTCCTTTTCATTTTTCGTGGTGGAAATTAGTGAATCGTCATTCACTTACCTTCAAATGTTCTGCAATTTGGGTTACGGCATCCCTCTCCCGAGTTGTAGAATATTGTGTTGGGTCCTAGCCTTAGTATCTCATTTGGGTGATTTACTAAGGACTCAATCAATCAACTAACTTGAATTCGTTTTCTCCCATTTTGTAGATGTCAAAGTTTGACAACTATGGTCTTCTCAAATCCCGTGGAACAAGTATTCCACATGAAGATGATATTCCACGATTAGATCGAGGAACAAGAGATCATGCTTCACTTCCTCCTCCTCCTCCTCAAATTATTCTCCCTAACCCACAAGTTCAAAGGCTTGAAAAGTTCAAGATCACTCAAGCCCTTTTTGGCAAGTAAACATAAAGAAGGAAAGTCGGTGTGTGCACACGTCCTAGGGATGAAGTCACACATTGATAGGTTAAGAATGTTGGGATCCGTTGTCTATGAGGAAATGGCTGTTGATTGAGTTCTTCAGTCACTTCCTAACTCATATAGTGAGTTCGTAAGAGAATACTATATGATGAACCGCGACGTGACCCTTATAGATCTCACCTATATGCTTATTGCTGCTGAATCAGCAATGGTTTGGCGCAATAGAAAAGCAAAGTTGATTGGTGAATCTGCCTTCAAGACCTCTATGGATATAGAAAATGGCAATGAAAGACATGCTATGATCGAAAAGTTTGATCATAAGAGAAAGGCGATGTCTGAAGTAGTTCCATGTCCTGTTCCAAAAGAGTCGATTTGCTTTTATTGCCAAGAGAAGGGGCAGTGGAGACGAAGCTGCCCTATTTATCTAAGAGATCTAAGAGATGGGAGAGTCGAAACGTATGGCTCTGCTTTAGGTAAAATCCATTGACTAACTCTTTTAAGCTTCTATTCTAGATTCTTAAGACATAATGTGATAAGATTACAATTGATGTTTTGTAGGATCGAAGAAAAGAAAGGAAGCTTAAGGGAAGAAGTGAGCAAAATCTAACCATGAAGGAATGGATTTCGATCGCATTTCTCGAAGATTAGATTCTTCAGCTACTACTTAGAGTTAGAATTAGATTGCTAAGAAAGATGTACTAGCATAAGTTTTTCAATGAGTTACATTGTAAGGACAAATTTTTCCGCAATAAAATAAATTTTGATTTTAAATTTTATTTATTTATCCTTACAATGGCGTCTATGAGAAATTGATGTTAAAATGGTTCTATTATTAGCAATAATGGATTTGGTTCTTATTATGTTATTTATGGAAAGTCGAGAATTTACCAAATAGGGAGAGTTTCTCATCGCCCAAGTTTCAATTGGACAGAAACTTGGAATCATGCAACGTGGATGCACGATGAATGAGAAATTTCATATTTGGAAATTAGACTAATTCATTGACAAAGTGTCAAGTGAAGGATTAGGAGATGGAGTACACAAAGTTGTGTGTTGATCAAAGTCCACCATAAGAGTAACGAGATATTCGTCATGATTTACTAAAGGTTTAGTAAATATGATTATACTTATAAGATTAAGTGTAATTCTGAATTGATTGAAAAAGTTCAAATCAATAGCAGAATGAATAAGAAGCATCAAGTAGGCAGAAAGATAAAAGTTTCTCCATTCTAAGAAGAAGGGAGAGTAGCTATTATGCTTTATGATAGGTCTTAATGATTAAGAACCATATCTCAATTGATCCTCTAAGTGAATCTTAGTACAATTGTATGTCCAAGAAGAGGAATCAAAGATTGAAGAAATGATCAAATCAAGAAGTCAATCATACTTCGTTCCAAAACAAGTCTTAGTGTTAAGATTGTGACAATGAGTCAAAAGTATTAAGAAGGTTTAAAACATTCATTAAATGTGGTAAGTTGTGATGTCTTAGATAAGACAAAGACCAACTAGGACCAATTTATGAAGAGTTTTGATAAAAGCTACACTAACTCTTGAATATTTGTTTGTCAAGAAATGTTTTGACAAGAGAATCTTATATGTCAAAGAGTCAGTGGGAGTCTTAATAGTCTTGAAAAGTTTCAAGAACAAATCAAATAAACCTTATCGATCATCACTAGCACACGAGTTGAGGTTTACAACCTATCGTGAAGACATTATTTTGTTTCTGTGCCAATCCAATCGAGTTAATTATGCATGTGAGTCCTATGAGTTCTCATTTGAATGCATAAAAGGCAAGGACCTTGATCAATGGAAAGTAAATTGATAGGAAAAGGTGAGGTGCTTAACTACTTGGAAGACATGGTGGGCAGCTGTGCTACCATAAAGGCAAGAAATCAAGATTAAGAAAGTTCGGTCCATATGAGTTTGAATTTGTCGTAAACTTTGGTTTTAACAAATTCACATGGATAGGAACACATACACCGCTCAAATCTAAGTGTCATAAGATTTCCTCCTTCATGAAAATGATTGTGAGGAAATGCTTTCACTAAGAAAGATTTTAAGAAGATAGTGATTGTAAAATTGCATTCTCGAATTCGATTATGGTTACGGTATCCCTTTCCATAATTTGAATTGTGAGGTTTGGCAATTGTTTACACGCACATATGAACTATCGAAGGCAAAGGTGTATAAGTTCAAGATGCCTTGATAAAAGATTATCAAAGCACTAAGTATTAGAAACAAGAACTTAAGAAATTCAACAAGTATTGTTTTTCTGAAAGTTAAGATGTTTATGAATACATGTCGAAGCTAGTGGGAGCATAAGTGTTATATTTTATAGTAATCATCATGATAGTGGGAGCATAAAAGTTATGATTGTATGATTATTAAGGAAAGTATTGCAAGGTTAGCAATATTAATTATAGAAAACAAGAATCATACTTCGCAAAGTTGTAAGAGTTGAAAGGTTGTTTTGCTATAATTAAGGGAGAGAATATTATGCTTCGCTTCATTCAAATCTAAAGGATTAGGTTGAGAAATGTTAATAAACTTAGTCAAAGGTACTTAGTGTGTTCTTAAAATTTTGATTATGATTACGGCATTCCTCTTCACAATTCGAATTTTCACAACATAGCAAATAAAACATTATGCGTCGTGTCCCATACGCTTCGGGTATAGGATCGATTGCAAATGCTTTAATGTTTGACCATTCTAAAATTTTCCAAATGTCTAGCGCATTTAGAGGGAAAAAGGACTAGAATCAGTTTTGACTAAAATAATTAAACAACTATCAAAGGACAATCCAAAGTTCGACGTGGATTGTTCGCTTGTGAGTATTTGGAAGCATGGTATTGGATGGACCATATCGACATTATTATGAATAGAAAAGATTCTATTAAGAATGAGTTGTCATATGGAAAATATGGAAACGTGTCCATATTGGGAATTGAATATTGAAAATCTATGTCTAGATTAGAAACTTTTATGCAAAAGGATGTTCAAAGGAATGTACTTTGAGTGAAAGACATCATATCTAAGGAATTGTCTTGTAACAATCTTCGATAGAGGACTTTGTAATATCATTGGCAATAGTCTTTGTGACTTTGGTGCAGTGACATTACGAAAGGATAGTTGCATAGAATGTTAGAATCTAGCATATTCTATAAGTAACAAGAATTTGATATTCTTTAACTTATGAAAAACGGATTTGGAGTTGTGAAATGAGAAGGATTGGAAATGTGTTCAATGTGATCGATTTCACAAAGTAAGAACCATAGGTAAACATTGTGTGCATGCTAAGAAGCATGGGACAAGTGTTGTAATTCAAGTAAGAAGTTGATTACCCGAAACGATAAATAATGAGTAATCGATATGGTGATAAATAAAAGGTGTTTTATTTATACTCAAAGATTTGAGGCCATATGGGATTAGTATTATTCTTATGTTTCACTTTGCATGTTCTGACTTCCAGAATAATTGAGTTTATTAAGAATAATCGAATTATTCAAATGGGCCACAGTCGTTCATATGTTGGAAGTAGGTATGAATGAAGATTGTCGTGAATTGGTGTGTGGATTGTCTAAAGAGCATTATACATAAGCAAATGTTTACTGCACCGTTCATGAGTGCTTACGAATATGATTTGAGCATTGGATTAAACCCACGCTCACTTGGATCACTCCATGAAATTGTATCATGAGTGATTAGTGAGACGATAACATCTTATATTCTTGAAACCGAGATGTGTGAGGTGTATCTTGCGAATTGGTTGCACATTGATAATATGTAAACGCACTAGTAACTTGGTGTTATAAAACATATTGTTGTGTGTAATTTGGTTAGTAAGTGCAAGCAAGCATTGTATCGAAGTTTATCCGTTCCTTTTATTCAAAGTAGAATAAAAGCGATATCTTTGGGCCCCTAGATGGTTTAGTGATGACAAACGTAAATGCTCGGCCGGGCTAGGGCTAATTTGATTTGTTCAATTAGTCTGTCGTCATAAATCAGAAATCGAGAAGTAGTACAAAGAGAATGATTTGAAATCATATCACATATGATATCTAGAATGGAGGAATATATGATCCCTTATCTAAGGACACGCGTATCTGATAGGATCAGAGTTGACAGCGGCTTTGGAAAGCTACGATTGCAGATCAGGATCTGAAGTCATGCGCATAATAGTTATTACACTTATCCAAGTGGGAGACTGTTGGATTAGTGTCTAAGTCCATAACTATTTTGGTATGTACTTGACCCGATGGTGCATGGTCCTTTTGGGTTGCCTTCACCAAAGCAACTTGATTGGAGAAATAAATAAAGAGAGAGGTTATTATGATTTATTAATATGTTATAAGAATAATATATTAAAGGAGAAATCACATTTGTTTAATTAATATTGGTCAATAATTAATTAAGAATTAATTTTGTGATCAAATGTAATTAATTAAACTAGAGGGGTTGAATTGTAATTATGTGATAGTTGCAAAATAGGGCAATGGTTATCCTTGTTAAAGGATGGACGGATTCAAGGATAAGGATCTCCTTAAAATTGTCCAAGGTCCAAGAGATAGGGATTTCCAAGGCTTATCTTATGGTTGCTTGATGGGCAAGTAACTAGATAAGGATAAGGACTGAAACCCTAATCCCAACCCTATATAAAGACCCCTAAGGCCTTAGGATTCCGTACACTTGATCCCTAGAAGTCCTAAGGACGAAATCTTATACCTCTCCTCTCTCTCCTTATACCTTCTCCATTTGCTCTTGGTGTTTGTAAGCCATTAGAGGAGTGACACTTGTGACTCTAAGCCTTCCAAAGTCAATTCAAGGAGGAATTGGGATTGTTATTGCTACATAACAATCAAGGTAACATCTTAAACCTAATTATATGTTAATATTGATTTCAATATGCTAGAATTAGGGTTTATAGTCTTGGATTCAAAGCATGTACAATAGAGAAACCTAGATCCAAGCATTAGGGTTTGTATGAGCACATAGGATGTCTTATGACCAAAACCCATCAGTTGTATGATTCCAAGTTTCTATCCAATTGAAACTCGGGCAACAAGAATCTTTCCTTATTTGGTAAATTCTATACATTACCACTAATAACATAACTAATAATCACATCCATTTCAACATTGCTAAAACTAGAAATACATAAACATCAATTTTTCATACATGCCATTGCAAGGAAATACATAAATAAGACAAAAACCAGAATTTATTTTATTTATAAACGGTGCGGAAAAACTTGTCTTTACAATGCAATTCAAATGAAAACTACACTATTACATATTCCTAAGCAATCTACCATAACTCTAAAAGTAGCAGCTCCAAAAATCCGATCATCGAATCATGCGATCGAAATCCATTTCTTCGCGATCAGACTCAGCTCACTTCTTCCTTTAAGCTTCCTCTCTTTTCTACAATCCTAAAAAACACCAAATGTAATCTTATCACATCACGTATTCGGAATCAAAAAATTGGAACTTATAGAGTTAGTTAATGGATTTTACTTGAAGTAGATCCATACGTCTTGACTCTCCCATCTCTTAGATCTCTCAGGTAGACATGGCAGCTTCGTCTCCAATGCCCCTTCTCTTGGCAATAAAATCAAATTGACTCTTTTGGAACAACACACGGAACTACCTCAGACTTTTCCTTTGTCTTATGGTCAAACTTTTCGACCATGGCATGCCTGTCATTGCCATTGCCTATGTCCATGGAGGTTTGGAAGGTAGATCTCCCAATCAACTTTGCTTCTCCAGTGCGCCAAATCATTATTGATTCAACAGCAACAAGCAAATATGTGAGATTGATGAGGGTCATGTTGTGGTTTATCATATAGTACTCTCTTACGAACTTACTATATAAGTTTGGAAGCGACTGAAGAACCCAGTCAACAACCAGCTTCTCGCAGAAAATGACTCCTAATATTCTTAACCTGTCAATGTGCGACTTCATCTTTAAGACGTGTACACACACTGACTTTCCTTCTTCATGTTTACTTGCTAAAAGGGCTTGAGTGAGCTTAAACTTTTCAAGCCTTCAAACTTGTGGGTCAGTGAGAACAATAGAAGGAGTTAGAGGAAGTGAATAATGATCTCTTGTTCCTCGATCGAATCATGGAATGTCATCTTCATGTCGAAATCTTGTTCCAAGGAATTTGAGAAGACCATAGTTCTCATCCTTTGACATCTACAAAATGGGAGAAAATTCAAGTTAGTTGATTGAGTCCTTAATAAAACACCCATATGAGATATTAAGACTAGGACCCAACACAATATTCTATAATTTGGAAGAGGGATGTCGTAATCCAAATTGTAGAACATTTAAAGGTAAGTGAATGACAATCACTAATTTTCCACCATGAAAAACGAAAAAGATATTATGTTTTAAATGTATTGAAAACTCCTAGATCTTTTGAGATTCATTGAACTTTTCAATGGCATGTTTAAATCTTGATATGCCCCTCGTTTTGTGACTGAGATGCTGGGATCACAAAACAAAGGTGTGAATAACCATGCAAATATACATGGTGCTCCCAATGTTACAATCACCTGATCGATGTGTCGGTTAACCACACACGCTCCATCGATCTATGAAAAACATCGAGTCGCCCTTTGCCACCTTTGCTTAGACCCCATTTAGTGAGTTGGTTGACCACACACGCTCCACTAATGTCTTAGCAAGGGTATAGAGTGTAATTTCATTGAATTGCATCAAATTCACTTTTTCCTAAAGTAACTAAGATTGGGAATTCTGTAAAAACATTTAGTTACTTTATAATTCATTATACTTTTAATGGAAAGGGTTTTCCCTATCCTACCCGTTCGGCTAATGACCCTCCACCAATCAAGGAAGCGGTGGGTGAGAGTGGACACCCATTAAACAACCATTTTATAGGCCATAACCTTATACCCCCTTATAGATCGGTAAGACTAGCATCATTACTCATACATATATAATATTAGATTTTTAATTTTATACAGAGTATAAAGGTGTGTTTTACACTTTTAAAATACTAGGTGGTCTAATTTAATAGAATTATACTTTTAATTTAATTAAATATAAACCATATTATTTTGGATCTCTGTTTTTGTTATACATTTAATTAACTTAATAAAACCATAGGGGTGTAATTTGAACTTTTCAAACAACTAGGGTTTTAGAATTTAATATTTCAAAAATTAAACTTTTAATAAAAAAATTAAATTCCAGATGACAAGTTTTGAAACTTTTCAAAACAATCTAGATCAAATTACAAATTATCAAATAATTGGTAATTATCAAAAATTTGACTTAGTTGAATTTCATACAAGATAATTCAAAACAAAATTACAAATGATTTATATTTATCTAATAAAACAAGTAATTATCTTAATTTTGACAATTATCTTTTATTTTGGTAAAGACAATTACCAAATATTGATAAAATTCAGATTTTATTAATGAAAAACGTTTTTGTAATTATCTATCATCAAAATCAGCCAAAATCCGAAAAAATCCCAAAAAATCCTCCGTCTGACCCCTGGGCTCGTCGAGTTCATCCACTGACTCGCCGAGTCAGGTCAGGCAGAGGGCAGAAAAATGATTTTCAGCAAGATGAACATACAAGGAATCAATACAATAGAAATCAATCAAGTCTCTAATACCACTGATGTTTTTTTATACAAAAGAACATCATATGTGCTCATGGAAACCCTAAAGCTTGGATCTAGGTTTCTCTATTGTACATACAATTCATCTAAGACTTAAGAACCCTGGATCTAGCATACATATCTCAAGATTATCATATAAGAATAGATGTAGATGATTACATTTTCAAGAATGTCTTGAATCGCATCAAGAATGCTTAAATCTTCTTTCCTTGGAGCTTAGAGTCACAAATGTCACTCCTCTAATGATTTATAAACACCACAAGCAAGAGGATGATATTGGAAAGAGGAGAGGAGCACCAAAAACGTCTAAGATCTGCTAGAGAGTCCTTATCCAAGTTTTTGGGAGACCAAGGGGTCTATTTATACTTGTGTGGGCTGCTAGGGTTTCAGGAGAATCCCTAATTCTCTGCTTAAGCCTTAAGCAACCCATGGAACCTTTCTAGAAGGCACTTGGACGAAAATCATATGGGCTTCCCATAGATTTCGTGCAATCTCCTTCCCTTTAGGAATCGATAGTCCACAATGCAGTTATCTTATAATTACAATATTAGTCTTCCAAGTTTAATTAATCTCTTTTAGCCAAATAATTAATTTCTTAATCAATTGTTGTCTAATATTAATTAAACTATATGATTTTTCTTTTAATATATCATTCATATAATATATTAATAACCATAATAACCTCTTTATTCATAAATCTTCCTATCAAGTTGTTTTGGTGAAGGCCACCCAAAAGGACCATGCACAACTGAGTCAAGTACCTACCAAATATAGTTATGGGCTTAGACACTAATCCAACAAAAGGTAATAGGCCTAAAAGCAATTACACTTCCTTGAATCCGGGGTGATGGCCCCCAGATGTACCTTTCAATCTTTTTGCTCACCAGAGCAAACAATATCTGGACAAAGGATCGCTAAGCCGCTGAACCTATTAGTGTGGGTTCTTATGTCTGAACCAACCATAGTAAGACCCCAGAGCTCTTGCTCGAGCTTATGTATATCACCTCACGACCAATATTCCCACATCATCATTTATTTGAGGTTCTCCCAACTTATTGAAATAGCCACTACCAGAGTTAGTGACTTAACATGGCCGTTCCACCATGTTAGGGCTCTATCAGCAAAGGTACAAGCAGCGAATTTAACCTTGCTGCTTTCCTGACAGTAGCAGATTTCAAAGACTGCCTCTGTTTTCTCGACCCATTGTCTTAAAGCTATAACTCCCCCAATACTGTGAAAGGTCCTAGATTTGGCATTTGTAAAGTCCTTATATTTACACTCCCGATAGTGTCCTTGACTTTCAATCTGATTGAATGGGTGTGCGCCACTCCCTGATCCACTTGCACCAGTGGTGTTTATATGTGACATAGCGGCAGTAACAGCCGCAGTGACTGCCGCCTGAAACATGGCAACGTCAAATTAAGGAGGTGGTGGCAGAGATGTTGTTGGCGCTTCATTATCATGAACATGCCTTGGGTTTCTCCGTGGAGGCATCTTTTACTATAAAAGTTAAAAGATGAAAAAGACAATTATATATCAACAATGAACATGAATTTGATATCTTTGAACTAAAACACTTAGTTCAATGTGAATCTTGTAAAGATTTGGAAATAGAAGTCTACTACAAGTACAACTTGCAACAAGATAATATGAATTTGAGTGGTTATTTTTCAAAGAGTATGAAAATGCATGTCGATTGTATTGGTATATTAAGTACATAGAGTCTGGAAAACTTAACCTAAAAGCAGGTCTACAATATACCATAATACTGGGAAAACATCAACATCAAATCAACCTGCCGGAATGAAATTTTCTTGTTCGTACCAAAAAATATGAAAAATAACACTAGAACATATTTGTAGACTATGAAATTGTAATAACTCTTATTGAAGTAAAATGTTTATCATTTTATTGATGCACAGTTTTGTACATATAGTAAAAAGTGGTATATACATTTGATATCTTAATTTACATTAAAATAGAAAATAAAAGTAGTGTAAACGCTACTTTTGTCAAGTACGGATCCTAGTATTGGGCTCTGTCACATGGGATTCTAATTCCCTTAAACGCCTCTCTCCAGTGTAGTTTGACGCTCTTAAAGTGCTCTCATTTCAATTTGAGCAACAATCATTTCTACATGGAGCATGTTTGTGTGGTGTCTAGTTTCATCGTGATCTCTGACTAGACGATGAAGATTCACAACGTTTTCTTAGGAGGCAGCAGTGACTTCTAGGATTCGGTTGATCTATATTCGGGATTGATCAACATGATGAGAAATATGGTGCACTATAACAGGGAGAGCCCTGTCAGCCGATCCTCCATTACGGATGTCATAGAAATCTCTGCCCATTCCAAATGGAGGGCGTTGTCCATGTTGTTGGCTCCACCTGTGACACTCTTCGCCCCATGTTAGGGTTGGACCTTGAAAATGTTGTCTGGCTATTGGGCGTTGTACTGCTTGCGGTTAATTATATACCTCTGGTTCCAAGTCTGTGCCAATCTGAATTTTCTTCTTCACTATCCTCCTCTGGATCCTCTTCAGTATCATCTTTTATCCAATCATAATTCCCCTGGTTGGGAAAATAGGGATCTCAATGCGAAGGGTATCCTGCCATTGTTATCTAAACGATAATAAAGATATAAGAAACTTATAGTTAATTAATAATGTATTTTGTATGACATGACTTGTACTTGGTACTTCTATAACAACAAAGTATATACTAATTATATATAACTTGGAAAAAATTTAGACCTTCGATTAAATGATCCCGCTCTAAGTCCAAAACCAAACAAGGAACGAGAAATAAAGCTAGATCACATATTCTAAGTCTATAAAACCTTAATTATATATAAATGTAATATATACTTAATATTTATAGCTTTACCGACAATGATTTTGTTTTCACATGTTTGTTCTTAGTATATAATGCCTAAAATACTCCTATAGTATTTTAAATTTTATGTTCTATTCTAGAGTTCTTCTGTATATACATAGTGGGTAAGTTTTAGATTTGCTGCAACACTACCTTGTAACAACCCGTAAATTATTCCGTCGCTGTAACTCGTTCCCGTTAATAAAACCGTTCGTATTCCAATTATTCCGTTAACTTTTGGTTTAAATTAATTAATTATGACTTTTTATTTTGACATCATAAATGTCGGAACGCAATAAAAACATGTGAAAACGCCCCAAATTATTATTTGGAAAATTTTTAGTTTCAACAACGTCGGGTTATGACAACTAAATCGGGTACGACCATAAGCCTTGTTTAACGCCGGTATCGGGTAGATTTCCTCCAGGCCATAAACTCAAACCCTATATAAGGGATTGAGTGACCACATTTTGAAGCTTTTTCACTCTCATAAAACACTTTCTCTCACTACTCTCTCTCTAAAACTCGGGTTTGATCCAAAAACACCCCTTTCAAGCTTCAAATTGGTAAGTAATATATCCTAGCTGGTTACTAAGCTTGTTTATCATACCAATTTGTGTTTAAACCATCCAAATGCATCAAGAACATGTGTTTACGGTTTGGGAACCCTCCCAACACCGTAAACTCCTATAAAGAGGGATTTGAAGCCCCAAAACCCTTCCAAATCCCTTCTAGTGCTTAGATATGGCTTAAGGACTTGCATGTACTAGATTTGAACACCAAAATCATGTTATTTGGGTAGTAAACATGATTTTACGGCCCAAGAACATTCTTGGACCGTAAACACATCTTCAAGGACCATAAACACCTTCATAAGCCATAAACACCTTTTAAGGAGTTAAATTGCCCCTTAAACACCTCCAAAAGCTTCCATGAGTGTCTAGAACCTTATATTCATTCATGAGATGCACCAAAACATACAAAAATGAACTATACTTGATTTTACGGTTTGGGAAGGTCTCCCAAAACTGTAAACACCTTCAATGGGGTGTTTAAGTGCCCTTAACACCTTGTATGGCTTATAATTGGGTCTATAACTTTGTATGCTAAACCTACAACCACCAAAACACATGATTCATGGACAAACATGATTTTATGGCCGTAAACTCATGTTTTTAAGGTATTAAACTCCCCAAGTGTCCTTCAAGAACCGTAAACCCCTTTTCCAAGGTCATTTCAAGTCCCGATCACTTCCATAGCCCTTGAATCAACCCTAGAACCTTCCCTTGTGCATTGTAAGACCTTTAAACATCCAAGAACAAACCATCCATGAGTTTACGGCCGTAAACTCATGGGGATATGGTCTTTGGACCGTAAACACCCCTAAGGGCTTACTCTTGAAGAGTAAACTCCTTATCTAGGCCCTACACATCCTTAGATGCTACCCAGCTCACTCCTAACACTTGAATTGAAGTTTTTTCGTGCCTCGGAGTGTATATTCTTATCTAATTAGTAGTTCAAAGTCTAATTAGATACAATTATGTATCTCTTCATATTACATAGGAACCTCACGTGTATTCAAGCCCTGGACTGACACTTAGCATCCTAACCGGCACATTTCTTGTCTGGTGAGTTCATAACCCTACACCTGTTTCCGTGTTTTTCAATGTTTTCAGGGGGGAATACAAGCAAAAGTACAAGGAAATATTGTACTCAAACTTATTATTTCATTTGAAATGTTTCATATTTCGTATGCTTTTAACACTGGAAACTGTATTAACCAACCGTTTAACTTGCAGAGTAAATCATCAAACTATTTGTGAAACTCATTATAAAATGCTATAATTTATATTTCACAAATGATTTTCCATATCATTAATGTTAAAAGCATGAACCTTAGAATTTAAAACACATCCTTGATATGAGAGTGAAGGACTAATAACATTAAACTTAGAACTTTAGTCACGTCCTTGATAACACTCCCCCTAGATACGAGAGTGAAGGACTAATAACATTAAACTTAGAACTTTAGCCACGTCCTTGATAACACTCCCACTAGATATGAGAGTGAAGGACTAATAACATTAAATTTAGAACTTTAGACATGTCCTTGATAACACTCCCCCTAAATATGAGAGTGAAGGACCAATAAAACATAATTTCCTGTTTTATTATCTTTTAATTCATTAATCTTAATATTGGAGATACGTCCTTGTAACACTCCCCCTAGTAACGAGAGTGTAGGACTACCCCCGTGACCAGAATCTCTTGGAGGGAGAACGTGACTTGAGTGTATAGATCTATACGGGATTGACTACCCCGCACCTGACTGCTAGCTACAGTCGGACCGAAGGGTCCAAGGGTGACAAAAGTCATAAAACGATACTGGCCCCGTTCCGAGCCTTATCTAGTCTATTGTATGGTTATGGAACTCGCAATTTAGATTATGAAAACTTTTCAACTTACTTATTATGTGACAACCCAAAATTTCCACTCTGAACAAACCACACCAAGCCAATAGAAGTAGAACAGTTACAGTGAAAACTCAGATTTCGAGTATAAGTTTGGCAGTTTTCAGGATTTTAGATCTATGGAGATATTAGGAGAGTGGATGCACTAGGATTTTGTGCAACACTGTAATTCCATTTCTCTTGATCATTAGAATCCATTCCGAGAATAGAAATATTTTCTGCCAAAAATCTCAGGACTATAAATAGAATTCTGAACCAAATTAGTTCATTAGTTGAATTCCAATTAGAGAAAAGCCAATTTCTCTCTCACGGATCTTCGGGTTTTCATCCCAGATTGTGAGTCTACTTTCCTAGATGTGTTTTAATACTTGTTATATGCTTAATAACATTATTTACATGTCCAAAGTACAAGATCCGGGAGTTTACCGCCCAAGAACGTTCTTGAGGAGTAAACTCCAAAATGGAGCTTTAAGGCTACCTAGTCCCGTTTCCTTGTTAGACGACTAGTTAGGGACTTTATGTATGAACATTTGAGGCTAGAAATCAATCAAAATCAAATAGTTATTAGGAGTTTACGGCCAAGGATATGCTCTTGGGCCGTAAACCCCTTTTTCAAGGGCTAAGAGTGCCCTAATCACCCCCAAAGGCTTGGAATCTATTTTAGACAAATACCCTAATGTGTTTAGGACCTAGGAAACATAAGAAAGGCACAAGTATTGAAGAGTTTACGGCCAAGAGTGGTTCTTGGGCCGTAAACTCCCATAAAGGGGTCAAAGGACACCCTAAACCCTTCCTTAAGCCAAGAGACAATTTGGGCATGTACCTAAATGTGTTATGGACTAGCTAAAACATTTAGAAACCTATGTGTGAGGGAGTTTACGGCCCAAAAGGTTCCAAGGCCGTAAACTCCATATAATGGTGCCAAATGTGCCATAAACTCTTCTTAAGCCAAGTACCAAAGCCTAGTTTAATCCCTAGAAATGTTTGAGACTTGAAAGCACCATAATAACCCTCCCAAGGGAGTTTACGGCCATAAATTCCAAGCGAAGGAGGTTTTTGGGTCATAAACTCCCCAAAGGAGTTCATATGGTGCCCAAAAACTTGTGTAAGCCTAGAAACAATTCCCCACTAGAGTTGTAGAAATTCTAAGCACCATTTCAAGACTTGGTTGAGAGTTTACGGCCAGGAGCTTACTCCCCTGGGCCGTAAACTCCAATGAATATGGTGTTTTGACCTTAAACTCCCATTAGGGGCATTGCACTCCTTTGTTGCAACCCATTAGCCTCCTAGCACTTGACCAAAAGTGTTGACCTCGCGTTTAAATGTTTATACTTGTAATAATTAGTGATTAAATCCCGAATTATTTATATACATATGTTTTCATATGTAATTAGGATCTTTGTGTGTGTCTAAGTCTTCACTTGACACCAAACTCTTGCCCGATCCTTCCGTACGATAACAGTCCGTTCAAGTCCGGTCACTTACTGCAGGTGAGTTCATACCCCTAATCAATGTTTTAAATGATTTTAAATGTTTTAATGGGGGGGATACAAGTAGAAAACAGTATGTTATTAAATAAATCTTATGTATTTTATAACTGTGTTTTCACTCAGTAGGTTTTACAGATTTCAAAAAGGTGACACATGAAGTGGTTTTCTATCTTAAAATACCTTGATAACAAAAGTATTATTTTTGAAATGTTTATTAAAATGACATCAGGTCATTCTTAAATATTGTTCAAAACTCCTAGATATCTTGCAAAACCATTATTTTACCTTCTTGAATCAAACTATACTTATGCGCATATGTTCATATATATGTTAGAGATTATAGCTTTCACCCTTCATTTAGTCTCCAATACTCTTGGGTAGCAAGAGTGCCTAAACCTACGTAAACAACCAATTACCTTCCAGTTAGCTATCATAGGGATAGTCAGAAGATATCAAACATTAGTACTATTACAAGAAATCACACAAGAGTCAGTTCATTCATGAGTCTATACCAATACCTTACATGATACATGAGTACACGTACTTAGGATTTCATGAAACATGAATATGTTTACATATACTTACCTGTTGCATGAACACACTTACATGAATACCATACAGGAACACTTCTTCATAGGTGCATTATCCTATATTTACTTACCTTGGATACTTGTAATTAGATCTAAGAGGATGATTTATTAGTACTTACTGTGTAAATTGTCTTTCCTATCCCCATTCAATGGGATGTTTCGGCGGGACTTACCATTCCGAATCTCACTGATTAGCACCAGTGGTCGATGACGTCTACGGATGTCTAAGGTAGTCACTTACTTAGTAGTCAGTGACGGGACTAACCATACCACTATCCACTGTTGCAACAGTGGATGAGATGTGAATCTTCGGAGGATCATTAGGTTGACGATCTACATTAAGAGATCGATACAGGGACTAACCCTCCTTCCACCCTGCTGCTGCTACAGAGGATGAGGGGACACTCTTCGGATGTTCCTTAGGGTCTATCTTTCGCTTCAGCGATGTCGTGTTTGTCCTGGTAACCCAAGACAATAACACTTACCTGATTATATTTTCCTAGCTTACTTTATTTTGTGATACTTTCACATAAACGATGAGTTAGACTAAGTACTCTAGTACTAGTCAATAGAAAGGAAAAGTTATCATATTACTTTCAGAACATACGAGTCTTGGTAGAAGACTACTTAGCCATAACAGAACATTCGAGTCTTGGTAGAAGACTACTTAGCCATAACAGAACATTCGAGTCTTGGTAGAAGACTACTTAGCCATAACAGAACATTCGAGTCTTGGTAGAAGACTACTTAGCCATAACAGAACATACGAGTCCTGGTAGAAGACTACTTAGCCATAACAGAACATTCGAGTCTTGGTAGAAGACTACTTAGCCATAACAGAACATTCGAGTCTTGGTAGAAGATTACTTAGCCATAACAGAACATTAGGGTCTTGGTAGAAGACTATCATATCCTCTTCCTAGTTTACTTTATTTTGTGATATATTCACATAAACGATGAGTTAGACTAAGTACTCTTAGTACTAGTCAATAGAAAGGAAAACCTGTCATTTTACTTGGTCATAACAAAATATCGGGTCTTGGTAGAAGATCGCATTTCATACTTATATCAATTGTTCTATTTGAGGATTTATACGACATTCTTAACAACATTCCAAAACAGGACAATATCACATAAATACTTATGAATTCACCAGATTTAAAGCTGATACTCGCTTTCAAAATTACTTGTATCCTCAGGTCATCATAGACAGGTACCGATGCAAGGAGAAAGGAAGATGGAGCTTGTTCAAGACTTATCTTTCATTTTGATTTATGCTTTAGTGTTTATCAAAATTTGACATAATACAATTGTATAATAATTATTTTATTAATGCAATGGATGATGTTGTTGCTTGTTTACTACTTTACATTGTTATTGATATTATACATGACGTCCTCCGCCCGTGAACGTTTCCCCCGTTCGTGGTTTTGGGGTGTGACATATTAGTTTTATATACGTGTTCAAACTAATGTACTTTTCAAGGATAACCAGGCTTTCAGGAAACTTCACACAAACATTTTAAGTATGGTAGATACTTGTACACTACATTCCGAATCGATAACCATTCACAAACTTTTAAGGAAAATAATGGTTTTTCCTAGGATAACTGAACTGTTCATAACCAGATTGTATAACAAACGGATAACTAAACTTTAATTATAAGAAAATATGGGATTTTCTTGGATAACAACTTTTTCAGAGAACTAAAGGAAACTTGTTCATTTTCAAAAACAAACCGCTTATGAACTCACCAGCTTTATGTTGATATTTCAAAACTGCTTGTATTCTCAGGTCCACATTAGACAGGTACCCCGCGATCTATTGGAGAAGACGGAGCGTTTTAGCAGACACGACTTTACTTTTGTTCAAACTAATGTATAGATAAAACATGTATTACTTTACTTTCAAACAAATTGTAAATATTCATATGTAATGTAATGTTTTGTGTTTACTATGCTTACTATGTACATTGGTTGTAATACTTTACATGACGTCCTCCGTCTCGGAACGTTTTCCGCCATCGGTTTCGGGGTGTGACATACCTTCACTCCCAAACACATGTTGGTCTTATCACAAATCAATATAGTTGATCAGGCTATATTGATCCCATATATGATTACATCATTGCATAGGTCTGACTGCAATGTCCAACATCCAAATACTTTTGAGTTGTTATGACTGTGATACTGTTCTTGTATGTATGAGTGTTAGTATGCTTCTTATAAAAATGTTTAAATTTTAAAAGTATCCTTATAGTCAAAGCTCTCAGTCCCAATGTATTTATAGTTTGTATATCTTTTATGGATTGATATACTGAGTTCACTATACCCTAAAATTTTAAAAGTATCCTTATATATGAATTTTGTTATATCAATTAATTTTTTTTCCATAGAAGCTATACCCTAACTTTTCAAAAAAATGAAGTAGGTTTGATTGAAAAAAAAAAGTTCATTTTTTATATATCAATATTGATCTTCACATAAAGATGATAAAAAAAATCATGAGCAACAATATATTTAAGTATTTTTAATGAAAAAAAGGCATAAAAACTACAACTAAGATAGTGAGTTTTTCGTTATTTATTTATTTATTTTTATTTTCTATTTATTATTTTTTCTTTTTTAATATTCCAGTGTATACACATCCGATGTACCAATATAAGAACCTTACTTTGGTCGTCGTAAACCTTCAACGCTTTAGATTAGTTCTTTGGTTTATCGATTAATAATGATTTTCTATTTAACTTTTTCAATTCATATATATATATATATATATATATATATATATATATATATATATATATATATATATATACACACACACACCCCGAAATAAGCATTTTGCCTTAAATGCTGAATTTTAAGAGGTATACTTCTTAAAGAAGCATTTACAACAAATTTATGCATTACAGAATATTACATCTCCTCTCTCATTTTAGTCAGCATGATGTTGCCTTCAACCACAATACAACCACCACCTAACCTTCTATGAAAACTCTACCCATCGTCGAAGCCACCATCCCCACCGTCTGTTCCTATCATCAATCTCCAAGTAAGATTTCACATAAGCATTCGATAACTGTCTTTCTCTCCTTTTTTTCCATCTGTTTCAGTCACCATCGTGAACCACTTGAAGCTTCATGCAGGTGTGCATTTTGCTCTTCTATACATTATATTTTCTCTGTTCTTTGGCTTTTTAGGTATGATCACTCATGCTTTGTGTGTTCTCGCCAGTAACCTCTTTAGATTGGTATGTTTGCTCAAAATCTAAAAGGTATAATCATTGTTAAAAATCAATTACTTTTAAATTTCTGCCTATAATATGCATAATAAGAAAGGAAAATCCCACATATCTCGGCAAATCCCTAATTCTAGCTAAAACTAAATAACTACTTCATTTAAACTGTGGGAGATTCTTAAAAGAAACCAAAAGTCCATTTTTCTTTCTCTAGAAAAACTTTACACACCGAGACCTGCTTCTTCACTTACATATAACCTGTTGCTTCCTTCACCATCGTCTGTGTAATTTTAGCTTCAACGCCATCACTGTTATATTGTGTTAGGTTTTCTATGTGATTACTAAGTTCGTTTTTATTTTTTTTAATATTTTACCATTGATATTTTGGTTCTAAAATAACCCAATTTTAATTGTGTTTGTGTGTTTAACAGATTATCTTCATCTCTGAAATTGAAATCGATAGCTTGAAGATGGTTAATGGAAAAAAATTCCATTGCAAGGCTTGAATTGTTTAGCATTAGATACACATTATGATCCGAAAAGCATCTACTCTTTCTGTCACTCGATTCTCATTCCTCGATGAAGAACACCTACAAAGCATGGTTTGTCTAACCCTATTTCTGTCTCTTACTGTCGCATCCCAAAACCAAACGGCGGAAATGTCTAGGGGTAGAGGACTCCATTTGTAGTATCGTAACACATGCATCATAGTAATCAA